>NC_069510.1:158967993-159267993 GCF_027579735.1 Bombina bombina
GGAGGGCAATAGACAGGTACAGCACCTGAGGAGTGAGGGCAATAGACAGGTACAGCGCCTGAGGAGTGAGGGCAATAGACAGGTACAGTGCCTGAGGAATGAGAGGAATAGACAGGTACAGTGCCTGAGGAATGAGAGGAATAGACAGGTACAGTGCCTGAGGAATGAGAGGAATAGACAGGTACAGTGCCTGAGGAATGAGAGGAATAGACAGGTACAGTGCCTGAGGAATGAGAGGAATAGACAGGTACAGCGCCTGAGGAATGAGAGGAATAGACAGGTACAGTGCCTGAGGAATGAGAGGAATAGACAGGTACAGTGCCTGAGGAATGAGAGGAATAGACAGGTACAGTGCCTGAGGAATGAGAGGAATAGACAGGTACAGTGCCTGAGGAATGAGAGGAATAGACAGGTACAGCGCCTGAGGAGTGAGAGGAATAGACAGGTACAGTGCCTGAGGAGTGAGAGGCAATAGACAGGTACAGCGCCTGAGGAGTGAGAGGAATAGACAGGTACAGTGCCTGAGGAATGAGAGGAATAGACAGGTACAGTGCCTGAGGAGTGAGAGGAATAGACAGGTACAGTGCCTGAGGAGTGAGAGGAATAGACAGGTACAGTGCCTGAGGAGTGAGAGGAATAGACAGGTACAGCGCCTGAGGAGTGAGAGGAATAGACAGGTACAGTGCCTGAGGAATGAGAGGAATAGACAGGTACAGTGCCTGAGGAATGAGAGGAATAGACAGGTACAGTGCCTGAGGAATGAGAGGAATAGACAGGTACAGTGCCTGAGGAATGAGAGGAATAGACAGGTACAGTGCCTGAGGAATGAGAGGAATAGACAGGTACAGCTGCCTGAGGAATGAGAGGAATAGACAGGTACAGCGCCTGAGGAATGAGAGGAATAGACAGGTACAGTGCCTGAGGAGTGAGAGGAATAGACAGGTACAGTGCCTGAGGAATGAGAGGAATAGACAGGTACAGTGCCTGAGGAATGAGAGGAATAGACAGGTACAGTGCCTGAGGAATGAGAGGAATAGACAGGTACAGCGCCTGAGGAGTGAGAGGAATAGACAGGTACAGTGCCTGAGGAGTGAGGGCAATAGACAGGTACAGTGCCTGAGGAGTGAGAGGAATAGACAGGTACAGTGCCTGAGGAGTGACAGGAAGGGAAACGTACCATGACCAGGCAACTGCAGGGTATAATGTTACTTAGGGAACTGTGGAAAACGTGCAGCTTAAACTAGTGAGTGAGCGGGAGCAGCTACCCTATAGTTTGTAACTAACAGACAGCCCATAAAGTTTGTGTTAAAGGGATAGAGCCCATTAGCTGATGAGTGAGGATTAATACCGTGACACAGAGAGTACAGGCGCAGTTAGTAAGGAGGATATATATACAGCAGTGTTCTCCTCACGCTCTCGTTAGTGTTTGCACCACACGGCTAACATTTAGGCTAAAATGAGCTAATATTACGGTTGCAGTGTTTGTTGCACTGATTATTATTAAATCAATTTATGTTAAAGGGATCTGAAAGCAAACGTTTTTCTTTGAGGATTCAGACATAGCCTGCGGTTTTAAACACATTTCTAATGGAATTCTGTTATCATTATTTTCTTGTTTTCTTTGGTTGAAAAGCATTGATGTAAGCTTAGGAGCCGGCCCTTTTGTGGCTCACTATATGGCAGCAGTTTTGCACTATTTACTTTTTTTTAGCAAATTAGCTTTGTTCCTATGGTGTTCTTTGCTGAAGAGATACCTGGGTAAGTGTCTGGAGCACGGCACGGCAGGAAATAGTGCTCTTGCTAATGCCATATAGACACATGCACACTCCTCAGCTTACATCCCTGCTTTTTTTTCACAAAATATTCCAAGAGAACAAAGAAAAGTGCCTATCCACCAGTGAGCATTATTAGGAAGTGCCTATCCACCAGTGAGCATTAATAGGAAGTGCCTATCCACCAGTGAGCATTATTAGGAAGTGCCTATCCACCAGTGAGCATTAATAAGAAGTGCCTATCCACCAGTGAGCATTATTAGGAAGTGCCTATCCACCAGTGAACATTATTAGGAAGTGCCTATCCACCAGTGAGCATTAATAGGAAGTGCCTATCCACCAGTGAGCATTAATAGGAAGTGCCTATCCACCAGTGAGCATTATTAGGAAGTGCCTATCCACCAGTGAGCATTAGTAGGAAGTGCCTATCCACCAGTGAGCATTAATAGGAAGTGCCTATCCACCAGTGAGCATTAATAGGAAGTGCCTATCCACCAGTGAGCATTATTAGGAAGTGCCTATCCACCAGTGAGCATTAATAAGAAGTGCCTATCCACCAGTGAGCATTATTAGGAAGTGCCTATCCACCAGTGAGCATTAATAGGAAGTGCCTATCCACCAGTGAGCATTAATAGGAAGTGTCTATCCACCAGTGAGCATTATTAGGAAGTGCCTATCCACCAGTCAGCATTATTAGGAAGTGCCTATCCACCAGTGAGCATTAATAGGAAGTGTCTATCCACCAGTCAGCATTATTAGGAAGTGCCTATCCACCAGTGAGCATTATTAGGAAGTGCCTATCCACCAGTGAGCATTAATAGGAAGTGTCTATCCACCAGTCAGCATTATTAGGAAGTGCCTATCCACCAGTGAGCATTAATAGGAAGTGTCTATCCACCAGTCAGCATTATTAGGAAGTGCCTATCCACCAGTGAGCATTATTAGGAAGTGCCTATCCACCAGTGAGCATTAATAGGAAGTGTTACGGTTACCCTTAGTCTTGCTGAGAGATGGACCGCTTAGTAGCCTGGATCCCTATTGCTAAAGAGGGGAGAAGCTGCTTTCCATAGTCTTCTATATGAGTCTTGCAAATATAGAATAATCTCCCTTAGCTGCAGTACAGCTAGGATACCCTTCTGCCCACAAAAACGAGTCAACGCTGCGATTGAGGGTCAAACAAGAACTCAGGACTGGGATGCCCAGCCTGCTTTTTATTAAGGTTACATGCACACAGGGCACTCCCAGGGGGAGAGGGGGGGAAGCACAAAATCCCCCATCACACATTTAGATAGAGAGCACTGTCCTTTGACAGGCCACAATAGGATTACAGTACTTAAGATAAAAAGTTTACAAGTTCATCTTATCAATTAGCAGTCTGGCTCCAGAGGTGATTAGACAATAGTTTCTAAAAGCTGAAAAAAAAGAGTTAACTCTTTATGAAATGATACTTGTTACGGTTTTCTTGGAGCCCTTCTTAGGCGCTGGCTTGCTGGTTCAGGCATTGCTGCTGGGAAATAAGCTCTTCACAACAAAATAACTAATGCTTCTGTAACAGGAAGTGCCTATCCACCAGGGAGCATTAATAGGAAGTGCCTATCCACCAGTGAGCATTAATAAGAAGTGCCTATCCACCAGTGAGCATTAATAAGAAGTGCCTATCCACCAGTGAGCATTAATAGGAAGTGCCTATCCACCAGTGAGCATTAATAGGAAGTGCCTATCCACCAGTGAGCATTAATAAGAAGTGCCTATCCACCAGTGAGCATTAATAGGAAGTGCCTATCCACCAGTGAGCATTAATAGGAAGTGCCTATCCACCAGTGAGCATTAATAAGAAGTGCCTATCCACCAGTGAGCATTAGTGGGAAGTGCCTATCCACCAGTGAGCATTAATAGGAAGTGCCTATCCACCAGTGAGCATTAATAGGAAGTGCCTATCCACCAGTGAGCATTAATAGGAAGTGCCTATCCACCAGTGATCATTAATAGGAAGTGCCTATCCACCAGTGAGCATTAATAGGAAGTGCCTATCCACCAGTGAGCATTAATAGAAGTGCCTATCCACCAGTGATCACTTAATAAGAAGTGCCTATCCACCAGTGAGCATTAATAGGAAGTGCCTATCCACCAGTGAGCATTAATAGGAAGTGCCTATCCACCACTGAGCATAATAGAAGTGCCTATCCACCAGTGATCATTAATAAGAAGTGCCTATCCACCAGTGAGCATTAATAGGAAGTGCCTATCCACCAGTGAGCATTAATAGGAAGTGCCTATCCACCAGTGAGCATTAATAAGAAGTGCCTATCCACCAGTGAGCATTAATAGGAAGTGCCTATCCACCAGTGAGCATTAATAGGAAGTGCCTATCCACCAGTGAGCATTAATAGGAAGTGCCTATCCACCAGTGAGCATTAGTGGGAAGTGCCTATCCACCAGTGAGCATTAATAGGAAGTGCCTATCCACCAGTGAGCATTAATAGGAAGTGCCTATCCACCAGTGAGCATTAATAGGAAGTGCCTATCCACCAGTGAGCATTAATAGGAAGTGCCTATCCACCAGTGAGCATTAATAGGAAGTGCCTATCCACCAGTGAGCATTAATAAGAAGTGCCTATCCACCAGTGAGCATTAATAAGAAGTGCCTATCCACCAGTGAGCATTAATAGGAAGTGCCTATCCACCAGTGAGCATTAATAGGAAGTGCCTATCCACCAGTGAGCATTAATAAGAAGTGCCTATCCACCAGTGAGCATTAATAAGAAGTGCCTATCCACCAGTGAGCATTAATAGGAAGTGCCTATCCACCAGTGAGCATTAATAGGAAGTGCCTATCCACCAGTAAGCATTAATAGGAAGTGCCTATCCACCAGTGAGCATTAATAGGAAGTGCCTATCCACCAGTGAGCATTAGTGGGAAGTGCCTATCCACCAGTGAGCATTAATAGGAAGTGCCTATCCACCAGTGAGCATTAATAGGAAGTGCCTATCCACCAGTGAACATTAATAGGAAGTGCCTATCCACCAGTGAGCATTAATAGGAAGTGCCTATCCACCAGTGAGCATTAATAAGAAGTGCCTATCCACCAGTGAGCATTAATAAGAAGTGCCTATCCACCAGTGAGCATTAATAAGAAGTGCATATCCACCAGTGAGAATTAATAGGAAGTGCCTATCCACCAGTGAGCATTATTAGGAAGTGCCTATCCACCAGTGAGCATTAATAGGAAGTGCCTATCCACCAGTGAGCATTAGTGGGAAGTGCCTATCCACCAGTGAGCATTAATAGGAAGTGCCTACCACCAGTGAGCATTAATAGTTACTGCCTATACACCAGTGAGCATTAATAAGAAGTGCCTATCCACCAGTGAGCATTAATAGGAAGTGCCTATCCACCAGTGAGCATTAATAAGAAGTGCCTATCCACCAGTGAGCATTAATAGGAAGTGCCTATCTACCAGTGAGCATTAATAGGAAGTGCCTATCCACCAGTGAGCATTATTAGGAAGTGCCTATCCACCAGTGAGCATTAATAGGAAGTGCCTATCCACCAGTGAGCATTAATATGAAGTACCTATCCACCAGTGAGCATTAATAAGAAGTGCCTATCCACCAGTGAGCATTAATAAGAAGTGCCTATCCACCAGTGAGCATTAATAGGAAGTGCCTATCCACCAGTGAGCATTAATAAGAAGTGCCTATCCACCAGTGAGCATTAATAAGAAGTGCCTATCCACCAGTGAGCATTATTAGGAAGTGCCTATCCACCAGTGAGCATTAATAGGAAGTGCCTATCCACCAGTGAGCATTAGTGGGAAGTGCCTATCCACCAGTGAGCATTAATAGGAAGTGCCTACCACCAGTGAGCATTAATAAGAAGTGTCTATCCACCAGTGAGCATTAATAAGAAGTGCCTATCCACCAGTGAGCATTAATAGTTGGTGCCTATCCACCAGTGAGCATTATTAGGAAGTGCCTATCCACCAGTGAGCATTAATAGGAAGTGCCTATCCACCAGTGAGCATTAATAAGAAATGCCTATCCACCAGTGAGCATTAATAAGAAGTGCATATCCACCAGTGAGCATTATTAGGAAGTGCCTATCCACCAGTGAGCATTAATAGGAAGTGCCTATCCACCAGTAAGCATTAATAGGAAGTGCCTATCCACCAGTGAGCATTAATAGGAAGTGCCTATCCACCAGTGAGCATTAGTGGGAAGTGCCTATCCACCAGTGAGCATTAATAGGAAGTGCCTATCCACCAGTGAGCATTAATAGGAAGTGCCTATCCACCAGTGAGCATTAATAGGAAGTGCCTATCCACCAGTGAACATTAATAGGAAGTGCCTATCCACCAGTGAGCATTAATAGGAAGTGCCTATCCACCAGTGAGCATTAATAAGAAGTGCCTATCCACCAGTGAGCATTAATAAGAAGTGCCTATCCACCAGTGAGCATTAATAAGAAGTGCATATCCACCAGTGAGAATTAATAGGAAGTGCCTATCCACCAGTGAGCATTATTAGGAAGTGCCTATCCACCAGTGAGCATTAATAGGAAGTGCCTATCCACCAGTGAGCATTAGTGGGAAGTGCCTATCCACCAGTGAGCATTAATAGGAAGTGCCTACCACCAGTGAGCATTAATAGTTACTGCCTATACACCAGTGAGCATTAATAAGAAGTGCCTATCCACCAGTGAGCATTAATAAGAAGTGCCTATCCACCAGTGAGCATTAATAGGAAGTGCCTATCTACCAGTGAGCATTAATAGGAAGTGCCTATCCACCAGTGAGCATTATTAGGAAGTGCCTATCCACCAGTGAGCATTAATAGGAAGTGCCTATCCACCAGTGAGCATTAATATGAAGTGCCTATCCACCAGTGAGCATTAATAAGAAGTGCCTATCCACCAGTGAGCATTAATAAGAAGTGCCTATCCACCAGTGAGCATTAATAGGAAGTGCCTATCCACCAGTGAGCATTAATAAGAAGTGCCTATCCACCAGTGAGCATTAATAAGAAGTGCCTATCCACCAGTGAGCATTATTAGGAAGTGCCTATCCACCAGTGAGCATTAATAGGAAGTGCCTATCCACCAGTGAGCATTAGTGGGAAGTGCCTATCCACCAGTTAGCATTAATAGGAAGTGCCTACCACCAGTGAGCATTAATAAGAAGTGTCTATCCACCAGTGAGCATTAATAAGAAGTGCCTATCCACCAGTGAGCATTAATAGTTGGTGCCTATCCACCAGTAAGCATTATTAGGAAGTGCCTATCCACCAGTGAGCATTAATAGGAAGTGCCTATCCACCAGTGAGCATTAATAAGAAATGCCTATCCACCAGTGAGCATTAATAAGAAGTGCATATCCACCAGTGAGCATTAATAGGAAGTGCCTATCCACCAGTGAGCATTATTAGGAAGTGCCTATCCACCAGTGAGCATTAATAGGAAGTGCCTATCCACCAGTGAGCATTAGTGGGAAGTGCCTATCCACCAGTGAGCATTAATAGGAAGTGCCTACCACCAGTGAGCATTAATAGTTACTGCCTATACACCAGTGAGCATTAATAAGAAGTGCCTATCCACCAGTGAGCATTAATAAGAAGTGCCTATCCACCAGTGAGCATTAATAAGAAGTGCCTATCCACCAGTGAGCATTAATAAGAAGTGCCTATCCACCAGTGAGCATTAGTAGGAAGTGCCTATCCACCAGTGAGCATTAGTAGGAAGTGCCTATCCACCAGTGAGCATTAATAGGAAGTGCCTATCCACCAGTGAGCATTAATAAGAAGTGCCTATCCACCAGTGAGCATTAATAAGAAGTGTCTATCCACCAGTGAGCATTAATAAGAAGTGCCTATCCACCAGTGAGCATTATTAGGAAGTGCCTATCCACCAGTGAGCATTAATAGGAAGTGCCTATCCACCAGTGACCATTAGTGGGAAGTGCCTATCCACCAGTGAGCATTAATAGGAAGTGCCTACCACCAGTGAGCATTAATAAGAAGTGTCTATCCACCAGTGAGCATTAATAAGAAGTGTCTATCCACCAGTGAGGATTAATAAGAAGTGCCTATCCACCAGTGAGCATTAATAGTTGGTGCCTATCCACCAGTGAGCATTATTAGGAAGTGCCTATCCACCAGTGAGCATTAATAGGAAGTGCCTATCCACCAGTGAGCATTAATAAGAAGTGCCTATCCACCAGTGAGCATTAATAAGAAGTGCATATCCACCAGTGAGCATTAATAGGAAGTGCCTATCCACCAGTGAGCATTATTAGGAAGTGCCTATCCACCAGTGAGCATTAATAGGAAGTGCCTATCCACCAGTGAGCATTAGTGGAAGTGCCTATCCACCAGTGAGCATTAATAGGAAGTGCCTATCCACCAGTGAGCATTAATAGTACTGCCTATACACCAGTGAGCATTAATAAGAAGTGCCTATCCACCAGTGAGCATTAATAGGAAGTGCCTATCCACCAGTGAGCATTAATAAGAAGTGCCTATCCACCAGTGAGCATTAATAGGAAGTGCCTATCTACCAGTGAGCATTATTAAGAAGTGCCTATCCACCAGTGAGCATTATTAGGAAGTGCCTATCCACCAGTGAGCATTAATAGGAAGTGCCTATCCACCAGTGAGCATTAATATGAAGTGCCTATCCACCAGTGAGCATTAATAAGAAGTGCCTATCCACCAGTGAGCATTAATAAGAAGTGCCTATCCACCAGTGAGCATTAATAAGAAGTGCCTATCCACCAGTGAGCATTAGTAGGAAGTGCCTATCCACCAGTGAGCATTAATAGGAAGTGCCTATCCACCAGTGAGCATTAATAAGAAGTGCCTATCCACCAGTGAGCATTAATAAGAAGTGTCTATCCACCAGTGAGCATTAATAAGAAGTGCCTATCCACCAGTGAGCATTATTAGGAAGTGCCTATCCACCAGTGAGCATTAATAGGAAGTGCCTATCCACCAGTGAGCATTAGTGGGAAGTGCCTATCCACCAGTGAGCATTAATAGGAAGTGCCTATCCACCAGTGAGCATTAATAAGAAGTGTCTATCCACCAGTGAGCATTAATAAGAAGTGCCTATCCACCAGTGAGCATTAATAGTTGGTGCCTATCCACCAGTGAGCATTATTAGGAAGTGCCTATCCACCAGTGAGCATTAATAGGAAGTGCCTATCCACCAGTGAGCATTAATAGGAAGTGCCTACCACCAGTGAGCATTAATAGGAAGTGCCTATCCACCAGTGAGCATTAATAAGAAGTGCCTATCCACCAGTGAGCATTAATAAGAAGTGCATATCCACCAGTGAGCATTAATAGGAAGTGCCTATCCACCAGTGAGCATTATTAGGAAGTGCCTATCCACCAGTGAGCATTAATAGGAAGTGCCTATCCACCAGTGAGCATTAGTGGGAAGTGCCTATCCACCAGTGAGCATTAATAGGAAGTGCCTACCACCAGTGAGCATTAATAGTTACTGCCTATACACCAGTGAGCATTAATAGGAAGTGCCTATCCACCAGTGAGCATTAATAGGAAGTGCCTATCCACCAGTGAGCATTAATAAGAAGTGCCTATCCACCAGTGAGCATTAATAGGAAGTGCCTATCTACCAGTGAGCATTATTAGGAAGTGCCTATCCACCAGTGAGCATTATTAGGAAGTGCCTATCCACCAGTGAGCATTAATAGGAAGTGCCTATCCACCAGTGAGCATTAATATGAAGTGCCTATCCACCAGTGAGCATTAATAAGAAGTGCCTATCCACCAGTGAGCATTAATAAGAAGTGCCTATCCACCAGTGAGCATTAATAAGAAGTGCCTATCCACCAGTGAGCATTAGTAGGAAGTGCCTATCCACCAGTGAGCATTAATAGGAAGTGCCTATCCACCAGTGAGCATTAATAAGAAGTGCCTATCCACCAGTGAGCATTAATAAGAAGTGTCTATCCACCAGTGAGCATTAATAAGAAGTGCCTATCCACCAGTGAGCATTATTAGGAAGTGCCTATCCACCAGTGAGCATTAATAGGAAGTGCCTATCCACCAGTGAGCATTAGTGGGAAGTGCCTATCCACCAGTGAGCATTAATAGGAAGTGCCTACCACCAGTGAGCATTAATAAGAAGTGTCTATCCACCAGTGAGCATTAATAAGAAGTGCCTATCCACCAGTGAGCATTAATAGTTGGTGCCTATCCACCAGTGAGCATTATTAGGAAGTGCCTATCCACCAGTGAGCATTAATAGGAAGTGCCTATCCACCAGTGAGCATTAATAGGAAGTGCCTATCCACCAGTGAGCATTAATAGTTAGTGCCTATCCACCAGTGAGCATTAATAAGAAGTGCCTATCCACCAGTGAGCATTAATAAGAAGTGCCTATCCACCAGTGAGCATTAATAGGAAGTGCCTATCCACCAGTGAGCATTAGTAGGAAGTGCCTATCCACCGGTGAGCATTAGTAGGAAGTGCCTATCCACCGGTGAGCATTAATAGGAAGTGCCTATCCACCAGTGAGCATTAATAGGAAGTGCCTACCCACCAGTGAGCATTATTAGGAAGTGCCTATCCACCAGTGAGCATTAGTGGGAAGTGCCTATCCACCAGTGAGCATTAATAGGAAGTGCATATCCACCAGTGAGCATTAATAGGAAGTGCCTATCCACCAGTGAGTATTAATAGTTAGTGCCTATCCACCAGTGAGCATTAATAAGAAGTGCATATCCACCAGTGAGCATTAATAGGAAGTGCCTATCCACCAGTGAGCATTAATAGGAAGTGCCTATCCACCAGTGAGCATTAATAGGAAGTGCCTATCCACCAGTGAGCATTAATAGTTAGTGCCTATCCACCAGTGAGCATTAATAAGAAGTGCATATCCACCAGTGAGGATTAATAGGAAGTGCCTATCCACCAGTGAGCATTAATAGGAAGTGCCTATCCACCAGTGAGCATTAATAGGAAGTGCCTATCCACCAGTGAGCATTATTAGGAAGTGCGTATCCACCAGTGAGCATTATTAGGAAGTGCCTATCCACCAGTGAGCATTATTAGGAAGTGCCTATCCACTAGTGAGCATTAATAGGAAGTGCCTATCCACCAGTGAGAATTAATAGGAAGTGCCTATCCACCAGTGAGCATTAATAGGAAGTGCCTATCCACCAGTGAGCATTAATAGGAAGTGCCTATCCACCAGTGAGCATTATTAGGAAGTGCCTATCCACCAGTGAGCATTATTAGGAAGTGCCTATCCACCAGTGAGCATTATTAGGAAGTGCCTATCCACCAGTGAGCATTTTTAGGAAGTGCCTATCCACCAGTGAGCATTTTTAGGAAGTGCCTATCCACCAGTGAGCATTATTAGGAAGTGCCTATCCACCAGTGAGCATTATTAGGAAGTGCCTATCCACCAGTGAGCATTAATAGTAAGTGTCTATCCACCAGTGAGCATTAGTGGGAAGTGCCTATACACCAGTGAGCATTATTAGGAAGTGCCTATCCACCAGCGAGCATTAATAGGAAGTGTCTATCCACCAGTGAGCATTAGTGGGAACTATCCAACTGGTACTGCAGCTTTATATTTTATAGACAGGTGTAATGCAATAAAATAACTTCTTCCTATGGTTCATCCCATTATGAAGTTATATACAGACAGGTACAGTCTTGTTGTTTAGGTTGTAGGGTAAAGGAGAGTACATTATCCCTACAGAGACACGTTATGCAGTTATATACAGACGGGTACAGTCTTGTTGTTTAGTTTGTAGGGTAAAGGAGAGTACATTCTCCCTACAGAGACACTTTATGCAGTTATATACAGACAGGTACAGTCTTGTTGTTTAGGTTGTAGGGTAAAGGAGAGTACATTATCCCTACAGAGACACGTTATGCAGTTATATACAGACAGGTACAGTCTTATTGTTTAGGTTGTAGGGTAAAGGAGAGTACATTCTCCCTACAGAGACACTTTATGCAGTTATATACAGACAGGTACAGTCTTGTTGTTTAGGTTGTAGGGTAAAGGAGAGTACATTCTCCCTACAGAGACACGTTATGCAGTTATATACAGACAGGTACAGTCTTGTTGTTTAGGTTGTAGGGTAAAGGAGAGTACATTATCCCTACAGAGACACGTTATGCAGTTATATACAGACAGGTACAGTCTTGTTGTTTAGGTTGCTGGGTAAAGGAGAGTACATTCTCCCTACAGAAACACGTTATGCAGTTATATACAGACCGGTACCGTCTTGTTGTTTAGGTTGTAGGGTAAAGGAGAGTACATTATCCCTACGGAGACACGTTATGCAGTTATATACAGACAGGTACAGTCTTGTTGTTTAGGTTGTAGGGTAAAGGAGAGTACATTATCCCTACGGAGACACGTTATGCAGTTATATACAGACAGGTACAGTCTTGTTGTTTAGGTTGTAGGGTAAAGGAGAGTACATTATCCCTACGGAGACACGTTATGCAGTTATATACAGACAGGTACAGTCTTGTTGTTTAGGTTGTAGGGTAAAGGAGAGTACATTATCCCTACAGAGACACGTTATGCAGTTATATACAGACAGGTACAGTCTTGTTGTTTAGGTTGTAGGGTAAAGGAGAGTACATTATCCCTACGGAGACACGTTATGCAGTTATATACAGACAGGTACAGTCTTGTTGTTTAGGTTGTAGGGTAAAGGAGAGTACATTATCCCTACGGAGACACGTTATGCAGTTATATACAGACAGGTACAGTCTTGTTGTTTAGGTTGTAGGGTAAAGGAGAGTACATTATCCCTACAGAGACACTTTATGCAGTTATATACAGACAGGTACAATCTTGTTATTTAGGTTGTAGGGTAAAGGAGAGTACATTATCCCTACAGAGACACGTTATGCAGTTATATGCAGACAGGTACAATCTTGTTGTTTAGGTTGTAGGGTAAAGGAGAGTACATTATCCCTACAGAGACACGTTATGCAGTTATATACAGACAGGTACAGTCTTGTTATTTAGGTTGTAGGGTAAAGGAGAGTACATTATCCCTACAGAGACACGTTATGCAGTTATATACAGACAGGTACAGTCTTGTTGTTTAGGTTGTAGGGTAAAGGAGAGTACATTATCCCTACAGAGACACGTTATGCAGTTATATACAGACAGGTACAGTCTTGTTGTTTAGGTTGTAGGGTAAAGGAGAGTACATTCTCCCTACAGAGACACGTTATGCAGTTATATACAGACAGGTACAGTCTTGTTGTTTAGTTTGTAGGGTAAAGGAGAGTACATTCTCCCTACAGAGACACGTTATGCAGTTATATACAGACAGGTACAGTCTTGTTGTTTAGGTTGTAGGGTAAAGGAGAGTACATTATCCCTACAGAGACACGTTATGCAGTTATATACAGACAGGTACAATCTTGTTGTTTAGGTTGTAGGGTAAAGGAGAGTACATTCTCCCTACAGAGACACGTTATGCAGTTATATACAGACAGGTACAGTCTTGTTGTTTAGGTTGTAGTGTAAAGGAGAGTACATTATCCCTACAGAGACACGTTATGCAGTTATATACAGACAGGTACCGTCTTGTTGTTTAGGTTGTAGGGTAAAGGAGAGTACATTCTCCCTACAGAGACCAGTTATGCAGTTATATACAGACAGGTACAGTCTTGTTGTTTAGGTTGTAGGGTAAAGGAGAGTACATTCTCACTACAGAGACACGTTGTGCAGTTATATACAGACAGGTACCGTCTTGTTGTTTAGGTTGTAGGGTAAAGGAGAGTACATTCTCCCTACAGAGACACGTTATGCAGTTATATACAGACAGGTACAGTCTTGTTGTTTAGGTTGTAGGGTAAAGGAGAGTACATTCTCCCTACAGAGACACGTTATGCAGTTATATACAGACAGGTACAGTCTTGTTGTTTAGGTTGTAGGGTAAAGGAGAGTACATTCTCCCTACAGAGACACGTTATGCAGTTATATACAGACAGGTACAGTCTTGTTGTTTAGGTTGTAGGGTAAAGGAGAGTACATTCTCCCTACAGAGACACGTTATGTAGTTATATAAAGACATGTACAGTCTTGTTGTTTAGGTTGTAGGGTAAAGGAGAGTACATTCTCCCTACAGAGACACGTTATTCAGTTATATACAGACAGGTACAATCTTGTTGTTTAGGTTGCTGGGTAAAGGAGAGTACATTCTCCCTACAGAGACACGTTATGCAGTTATATACAGACAGGTACAGTCTTGTTGTTTAGGTTGTAGGGTAAAGGAGAGTACATTATCCCTACAGAGACACGTTATGCAGTTATATACAGACAGGTACAATCTTGTTGTTTAGGTTGCTGGGTAAAGGAGAGTACATTCTCCCTACAGAAACACGTTATGCAGTTATATACAGACCGGTACCGTCTTGTTGTTTAGGTTGTAGGGTAAAGGAGAGTACATTCTCCCTACAGAGACACGTTATGCAGTTATATACAGACAGGTACAGTCTTGTTGCTTAGGTTGTAAGGTAAAGGAGAGTACATTCTCCCTACAGAGACCAGTTATGCAGTTATATACAGACAGGTACAGTCTTGTTGTTTAGGTTGTAGGGTAAAGGAGAGTACATTCTCCCTACAGAGACACGTTATGCAGTTATATACAGACAGGTACAGTCTTGTTGTTTAGGTTGTAGGGTAAAGGAGAGTACATTCTCCCTACAGAGACACGTTATGCAGGTATATACAGACAGGTACAGTCTTGTTGTTTAGGTTGTAGGGTAAAGGAGAGTACATTCTCCCTACAGAGACACGTTATGCAGTTATATACAGACAGGTACAGTCTTGTTGTTTAGGTTGTAGGGTAAAGGAGAGTACATCCTCCCTACAGAGACACGTTATGCAGTTATATACAGACAGGTACAGTCTTGTTGTTTAGGTTGTAGGGTAAAGGAGAGTACATTCTCCCTACAGAGACACGTTATGCAGTTATATACAGACAGGTACAGTCTTGTTGTTTAGGTTGTAGGGTAAAGGAGAGTACATTATCCCTACAGAGACACGTTATGCAGTTATATACAGACAGGTACAATCTTGTTGTTTAGGTTGTAGTGTAAAGGAGAATACATCCTCCCTACGGAGACACGTTATGCAGTTATATACAGACAGGTACAATCTTGTTTTTTAGGTTGTAGGGTAAAGGAGAGTACATTCTCCCTACAGAGACACGTTATGCAGTTATATACAGACAGGTACAGTCTTGTTGTTTAGGTTGTAGGGTAAAGGAGAGTACATTATCCCTACAGAGACACGTTATGCAGTTATATACAGACAGGTACAGTCTTGTTGTTTAGGTTGTAGGGTAAAGGAGAGTACATTCTCCCTACAGAGACACGTTATGCAGTTATATACAGACAGGTACCGTCTTGTTGTTTAGGTTGTAGGGTAAAGGAGAGTACATTATCCCTACAGAGACACGTTATGCAGTTATATACAGACAGGTACAGTCTTGTTGTTTAGGTTGTAGGGTAAAGGAGAGTACATTCTCCCTACAGAGACACGTTATGCAGTTATATACAGACAGGTACCGTCTTGTTGTTTAGGTTGTAGGGTAAAGGAGAGTACATTCTCCCTACAGAGACACGTTATGCAGTTATATACAGACAGGTACAGTCTTGTTGTTTAGGTTGTAGTGTAAAGGAGTGTACATTATCCCTACAGAGACACTTTATGCAGTTATATACAGACAGGTACAGTCTTGTTGTTTAGGTTGTAGGGTAAAGGAGAGTACATTCTCCCTACAGAGACACTTTATGCAGTTATATACAGACAGGTACCGTCTTGTTGTTTAGGTTGTAGGGTAAAGGAGAGTACATTATCCCTACAGAGACACGTTATGCAGTTATATACAGACAGGTACAGTCTTATTGTTTAGGTTGTAGGGTAAAGGAGAGTACATTATCCCTACGGAGACACGTTATGCAGTTATATACAGACAGGTACAGTCTTGTTGTTTAGGTTGTAGGGTAAAGGAGAGTACATTATCCCTACAGAGACACGTTATGCAGTTATATACAGACAGGTACAGTCTTATTGTTTAGGTTGTAGGGTAAAGGAGAGTACATTCTCCCTACAGAGACACGTTATGCAGTTATATACAGACAGGTACAGTCTTGTTGTTTAGGTTGTAGGGTAAAGGAGAATACATTATCCCTACAGAGACACGTTATGCAGTTATATACAGACAGGTACAGTCTTGTTGTTTAGGTTGTAGGGTAACGGAGAGTACATTCTCCCTACAGAGACACGTTATGCAGTTATATACAGACAGGTACAGTCTTGTTGTTTAGGTTGTAGTGTAAAGGAGAGTACATTCTCCCTACAGAGACACGTTATGCAGTTATATACAGACGGGTACAGTCTTGTTGTTTAGTTTGTAGGGTAAAGGAGAGTACATTCTCCCTACAGAGACACGTTATGCAGTTATATACAGACAGGTACAGTCTTGTTGTTTAGTTTGTAGGGTAAAGGAGAGTACATTCTCCCTACAGAGACACGTTATGCAGTTATATACAGACAGGTACAGTCTTGTTGTTTAGGTTGTAGGGTAAAGGAGAGTACATCCTCCCTACAGAGACACGTTATGCAGTTATATACAGACAGGTATAATCTTGTTGTTTAGGTTGTAGGGTAAAGGAGAGTACATTCTCCCTACGGAGACACGTTATGCAGTTATATACAGACAGGTACAGTCTTGTTGTTTAGGTTGTAGGGTAAAGGAGAGTACATTCTCCCTACAGAGACCAGTTATGCAGTTATATACAGACAGGTACAATCTTGTTTTTTAGGTTGTAGGGTAAAGGAGAGTACATCCTCCCTACAGAGACACGTTATGCAGTTATATACAGACAGGTACAGTCTTGTTGTTTAGGTTGTAGGGTAAAGGAGAGTACATTCTCCCTACAGAGACCAGTTATGCAGTTATATACAGACAGGTATAATCTTGTTGTTTAGGTTGTAGGGTAAAGGAGAGTACATTCTCCCTACGGAGACACGTTATGCAGTTATATACAGACAGGTACAGTCTTGTTGTTTAGGTTGTAGGGTAAAGGAGAGTACATTCTCCCTACAGAGACACGTTATGCAGTTATATTCAGACAGGTACAATCTTGTTGTTTAGGTTGTAGGGTAAAGGAGAGTACATTATCCCTACAGAGACACGTTATGCAGTTATATACAGACAGGTACAATCTTGTTGTTTAGGTTGTAGGGTAAAGGAGAGTACATTATCCCTACAGAGACACGTTATGCAGTTATATTCAGACAGGTACAATCTTGTTGTTTAGGTTGTAGGGTAAAGGAGAGTACATTCTCCCTACAGAGACACGTTATGCAGTTATATACAGACAGGTACAGTCTTGTTGTTTAGGTTGTAGGGTAAAGGAGAGTACATTATGCCTTGGTGTGTTGGGTTAATAAACTATGCGCTGTGGGGGTAAAAGCTAGGGAGTCTCGAAGAAGTAATCTCACAAACTTCAAAGTGGGGGTAAAATCTGGATTGGATGAGACTCTTAAGCGCTTGTGCTTAATTACCCAATAAGGAAAGATAGTCTTACTATGTAGTTGGATTCAATGAGATCTATTTATTTTTAGAATTATAAATACATACAATAAAATTTAAAACAATAGAAATTGATTCTTAAAACAAATCTAACTGGTTGGCCAACCATACAGTGTGAATAAAATGTTATAATATGTTTTCCAATCCCTGTTACTTAGTGTGTTATACAAACATATCTGTATATTTGAATTTTTGAATTTTGGTTTAATTGCAGATATTTTTTATGGATTTGATATAGTGGACTTGTGAAGAAGTATGGTATCCACAAAGAATATTCGCAATATTAATTCTTAATTACCATATTTACCATATTCGTTTGTTTAAAGCTGAACATACATAATTAAAATAGCGTCAATGGTATCAACAATATAATTAAAATAGCGTCAATGGTATCAACAATAGTAACAAATAATAAAAGTGAAACAAAAATAAAGTGATACAGTAAAAATCGTATAAGTTATGAAAGATAAAGTCTTTCTGCCGTGATCGTTAGAGTAATTGTTAATTGCTTTTTGTTAAAAGCGCTGTTGTTAAGTCCTCCGTGGGGATAGTATGTGCGGGCGTGCTGCAACACGTTTTTATCTAATTGCTATATATATTGCGATTATAAGTCACTGTTAAGTAGTTTTGGTTATCTGTCCTTCACATTAACTTCCTTAGTTGGTGTAGGTATAATAAATCTTACCCGTTGTTTCTTTTGGGATACTTTGTTTCTGGTCTAGTTTCTTTTTGTACCCAATTCAATCTTTACTGTGATGAATGTGGATCGGAAGCCGGGATAGCCGCTGCCGGTGTTGTAGTGGTTTCAGTATGTCGAGTTGGTTTGTCTCTGCGATTACACACACTTGAAGAAGTAGATGCTGGGGTATTGTGGTAGTGTGCTTTAACCGTTAATCCTTTTGTCAGATGGCTGGGCTTTTTGCCTGGTTCAGGTTTTCAAAACCTCTTGAATTGTTGCGAATGTGTTCTGTTTAGATCCGTACTCTATTTGTTTCAGAGTATCCGATCTGCAGGTGTCCACAGGTTTCTTTAGGCCCAATTATTAGGTAAGGTATTTCAGTTGTTCTTGGCGGTCCTTTGAAAGGAGGACTAGGTGCTTTGAAGGTTGTTCTTGAACGCTTCAGAATATCTTTCAAGCGTATTTGTTGGTCCGTGGTTTGATGTAGTCTTGGCGGTCCACTTCGAAAGTGGACTATGAAAATGTTCAGTGTAGCAAGGAGTAGGCAACGCGTTTCAGCTGATTAATACAGCCTTTATCAAGCATATCCTTGCAGTTGTAAACAGTGGGTTTTTGTATTCTGTGATTTGATTCTATTGGATCCCCTAGGTAGTTGTATCTTTACAATCTGGTGATCCTATTGGTTGTTGTGTCGGTGCTTTTGATTGGTCATTCCTTAGCATGTGACCTATTAATGGTTCAGTTTATCACGGTGATGGGGGAATTTTCACTTATTTGTATCAGATGACCAAGTAAATGCATAAAACGTTATGAAAACTTGTTCCAGTAGTAAACACAAATACGAATGTATTGTTATAATAAAAACATAAATAACTTTTTGTACGTCAGAGAATCTGTCCTTACAGGGTTTGTGAGTCAGTATAAGGTTTTTGGTATATGCCAATTTGAATATTTATTATGTTCTATTTAGTCCTTTAGTGCAAGAATTCATATTTTATTGTTGGTTCAATTCTAGGGTTGGTAAATTAGAGGTTTAGTCATTTGTTTTGATGATGCAATTTAATATAACAGTGGAATGGGAAATTTCAATTTTGCGTGTTCTTGTTTGATCTTTAGTAATCGTTTGTTAAAAAGCAGTTTTTTTATTAATAATCGTTATTTCCATTATTATTGCTTTGGTGCAAGTATATGAAACATGCATTATTGGTTCTGGAATTTTTATTCCTATTTTTGTAATTTATTTATTTTTAGTGTTCGTTCTTTTATAATCTTTTGTTGAAGAGCAGGTTAATCTTTTGGTATTCATCATTTCAATTGTATTGGTTCAAGGATATAAAACATCCATTATTAATAGTTGTGTATCAATCTGTTGGGTTTCTCTTCCGAATTTGGAGTGTTTGTTCTCTTTTAGCCTTTGTTGAAAGAGGGTATCATAAAACGATTTCTTAAAATTTGGTGAAATTTTGAATTGTTTATGAAGTGTTGTTATCAGATGCATTATTATTGGTTCTGGAATTTTTATTCCTATTTTTGTAATTTATTTATTTTTAGTGTTCGTTCTTTTATAATCTTTTGTTGAAGAGCAGGTTAATCTTTTGGTATTCATCATTTCAATTGTGTTGGTTCAAGGATATAGAACATCCATTATTATTAGTTGTGTATCAACCTGTTGGGTTTCTCTTCCGAATTTGGAGTGTTTGTTCTTTTTTAGCCTTTGTTGAAGGAGTGTGTCATAAAACGATTTTTTAAAATTTTTGGTGAAATTTTGAATTGTTTATGAAGTATTGTTATCAGATTGGGTTTTTGGTAAAACATGCATTATTATTGGTTCTGGAATTTTTATTCCTATTTTTGTAATTTATTTATTTTTAGTGTTTGTTCTTTTATAATCTTTTGTTGAAGAGCAGGTTAATATTTTGGTATTCATCATTACAATTGTATTGGTTCAAGGATATAGAACATCCATTATTATTAGTTGTGTATCAACCTGTTGGGTTTCTCTTCCGAATTTGGAGTGGTTGTTCTCTTTTAGCCTTTGTTGAAGGATTGTATTATAAAACGATTTTTTTAAATTTTTGGTGAAATTTTGAATTGTTTATGAAGTGTTGTTATCAGATTGGGTTTTTGGTGTTGGCATGCAGGATTTTTTGTGGTTCAAGTATTCAAGAAACAGTTTAGACTGAAGTCTATATTCAGACCTTTTGGTCTTAAGGTTTGCATTTCGAAGATCCATTTTGCTTCTTTTTTAAGTAGGTTGTTTGCCTGGTTACCACCTCTTATATTTTGTTTAATTTTTTGTATAGCTGTGTAGTTGAAATATTTTAGATTGCTGTTATTGCAAGTTCTGAAGTGTTTGGGAACTGGCAGGTCTTTATTTCTTTCTAGTTCCGATTTTTCTATTGATAATATGTGTTCCCTTATTCGTTCTTTTATCATCCTTTCCGTTTCACCTATATATTGTTTGTCACATTTTGTGCATGTTATAAGATATATTATGTTTGTGTCTGTACATCTTATAGTCTCTTTTATTTTATATTCCTTGTTTGTGATGCTGGATTTGAATGATTTAGCTTTTTTTGCATGTCTGCATGCTTTGCAGAAACCGCAGGGATAAAATCCCTGTAATGTTTCACCTTGAACTCCTTTTTGGATTTTCGGTTTGTTATGTTTTATGGTTGGAGCTAGTGAACTTTTTAGGTTTTTGGCCTTTTTGTAAATGAATTTTGGGTTTTGTGGTAATTTCTCTCCTAAGTGTGGATCTTGTTGTAGTATTTTCCAGTGTGATTTGATAATTTTTTCTATTTCACCTCTATCCTCACTGTACTCTGTGATGAAAGGGATGAACCATTCTTTAGATTCTTCTATAGTGTTAGTTTTATCTTTGGGTTTATATTTGAGTATGTCCTTTCTGTTGGTTTTTTGTACTTGAAGTCTTTCCACTTCTATTTCTTCCTCTGTGTATCCTCTTTCTATGAATTTCTCTTTAAGTCTCTTTGATTGGATTTCAAAATCTGTGTCTTTTTTACAGTTTCTTTTGAGTCTAAGGAACTGACCCTTTGGTATATTTTGTTTCCACCGCTTGAGGTGACCACTTGTTTCGTGTATGAAGTTGTTGGCATCGACCTCTTTGAAATAGGTTTTTGTGAGAAGCTCGTTATTTTCTATGCTAATTTCTAGGTCTAGATAATGTATTTTCTCTGTACTGTAGTCTGCAGTGAATTTTAGATTAAGTTGATTGTTGTTCATATGTTCTAAGCAGGTATTTAAATCTTGTGTTGTGCCTTTCCAGACAAAGAAGAGATCATCAATAAATCTTTTATACATGATGAAATTATTTTTGAAGGGGCTCTCTTGTAGGAATTGTGTTTCCCATATTCCCATGAACAGATTTGCGTAACTAGGGGCAAATTTAGTGCCCATAGCTGTTCCGCAAATCTGTTCATAGTATGTGTTTTCGTACATAAAAAAGTTATGGGTTAGAATAAATTCTATACAATCTATTATGAATTCTCGTTGTTCTTTTAACATAGTTGGGTCATTTCTTAAATATTTATTGATGGCATGGAGGCCATCTTCGTGTCTAATGGAGGTATACAGTGCCTGAACATCGCATGTCACTAGTATATATTCATCAGTCCATTTGAAATTATCTAACATTATTAATAGGTTTGTTGAGTCTCTTAAATATGAGTCTAAGTTTATGACGTATTTTTGAAGATATTTGTCGATATAGGCTGATAAATTTGACGTTAGTGAGTCAATCCCTGAAATAATTGGTCTGCCTGGTGGGTTAGTAAGTGATTTGTGGATTTTTGGAAGGACGTATATGACTGGAATAATAGGGTGGTTAGGGAGAAGGTAGTTGTGTTCTTTCTCATTAAGAATACCTATATTAGATGCTTTATCCAGAAGGTGTTTTAGAAATACTTTGTAAATGATGGTTGGATTACACCGTAATTTTTTGTAGGTGTTCACATCTTGTATAAGTGAATGTACCATTTCTTTGTATTTGTTTGTATCTAAGATGACTATCCCTCCTCCCTTATCCGCTGGCTTTATTGTGATTTCGTTGTTTTCTTCTAGTTCTTTTATAAGGTTTTTTTGTTTTAGTGTGATGTTATGTTTTATTTTCTTTTGTGCGATGTTGCTTATATCTTCTAAAATCAGTTTCTCAAAGGTTTCTATGTAGTTGCCTTTTTCATGTTTAGGATAAAAGTTTGATTTTTCTTTTAGCCCTGAGTGTATGAAGTTGTCTGTTTGGGTGTTTGTGATGTCATTAGTTATTTCTCTTTCGAGAGAGGTCTTCTGGAAATATTTTTTGAGGGTTAATTTCCTAATAAATTTGCTGGCGTCTATATATGTTTCAAATTTATTTAGTTTTCTTGTTGGTGCAAAAGAGAGGCCTTTATTCAAGATTTCTATTTGGGATGTATTTAGAGTGACTTTGCTAAGATTAAAGATGCCATTTTGCTTTATCTCATTCTTTTCGCTTGTTGGTTTTGGTATTGGGGCTCTCCTCTTTCTCCTCTCTGTTCCCCTCCCTCTGTTACCTCTTCTTCTGAATGGTTTCTTTTTCTTCTGGTATTTGGGTGTGGTCCTACCTCTAAAAAATGTTGTTCAGTAGTTACAGCGGAGTGTTCACCTTTTGTGATAGTATTTCCATTTTCTAAAGGGGCATATCTGTTGTATGTGGGCATAGGAATAAAAATTCCAGAACCAATAATAATGCATCTGATAACAACACTTCATAAACAATTCAAAATTTCACCAAATTTTAAGAAATCGTTTTATGATACCCTCTTTCAACAAAGGCTAAAAGAGAACAAACACTCCAAATTCGGAAGAGAAACCCAACAGATTGATACACAACTATTAATAATGGATGTTTTATATCCTTGAACCAATACAATTGAAATGATGAATACCAAAAGATTAACCTGCTCTTCAACAAAAGATTATAAAAGAACGAACACTAAAAATAAATAAATTACAAAAATAGGAATAAAAATTCCAGAACCAATAATGCATGTTTCATATACTTGCACCAAAGCAATAATAATGGAAATAACGATTATTAATAAAAAAACTGCTTTTTAACAAACGATTACTAAAGATCAAACAAGAACACGCAAAATTGAAATTTCCCATTCCACTGTTATATTAAATTGCATCATCAAAACAAATGACTAAACCTCTAATTTACCAACCCTAGAATTGAACCAACAATAAAATATGAATTCTTGCACTAAAGGACTAAATAGAACATAATAAATATTCAAATTGGCATATACCAAAAACCTTATACTGACTCACAAACCCTGTAAGGACAGATTCTCTGACGTACAAAAAGTTATTTATGTTTTTATTATAACAATACATTCGTATTTGTGTTTACTACTGGAACAAGTTTTCATAACGTTTTATGCATTTACTTGGTCATCTGATACAAATAAGTGAAAATTCCCCCATCACCGTGATAAACTGAACCATTAATAGGTCACATGCTAAGGAATGACCAATCAAAAGCACCGACACAACAACCAATAGGATCACCAGATTGTAAAGATACAACTACCTAGGGGATCCAATAGAATCAAATCACAGAATACAAAAACCCACTGTTTACAACTGCAAGGATATGCTTGATAAAGGCTGTATTAATCAGCTGAAACGCGTTGCCTACTCCTTGCTACACTGAACATTTTCATAGTCCACTTTCGAAGTGGACCGCCAAGACTACATCAAACCACGGACCAACAAATACGCTTGAAAGATATTCTGAAGCGTTCAAGAACAACCTTCAAAGCACCTAGTCCTCCTTTCAAAGGACCGCCAAGAACAACTGAAATACCTTACCTAATAATTGGGCCTAAAGAAACCTGTGGACACCTGCAGATCGGATACTCTGAAACAAATAGAGTACGGATCTAAACAGAACACATTCGCAACAATTCAAGAGGTTTTGAAAACCTGAACCAGGCAAAAAGCCCAGCCATCTGACAAAAGGATTAACGGTTAAAGCACACTACCACAATACCCCAGCATCTACTTCTTCAAGTGTGTGTAATCGCAGAGACAAACCAACTCGACATACTGAAACCACTACAACACCGGCAGCGGCTATCCCGGCTTCCGATCCACATTCATCACAGTAAAGATTGAATTGGGTACAAAAAGAAACTAGACCAGAAACAAAGTATCCCAAAAGAAACAACGGGTAAGATTTATTATACCTACACCAACTAAGGAAGTTAATGTGAAGGACAGATAACCAAAACTACTTAACAGTGACTTATAATCGCAATATATATAGCAATTAGATAAAAACGTGTTGCAGCACGCCCGCACATACTATCCCCACGGAGGACTTAACAACAGCGCTTTTAACAAAAAGCAATTAACAATTACTCTAACGATCACGGCAGAAAGACTTTATCTTTCATAACTTATACGATTTTTACTGTATCACTTTATTTTTGTTTCACTTTTATTATTTGTTACTATTGTTGATACCATTGACGCTATTTTAATTATATTGTTGATACCATTGACGCTATTTTAATTATGTATGTTCAGCTTTAAACAAACGAATATGGTAAATATGGTAATTAAGAATTAATATTGCGAATATTCTTTGTGGATACCATACTTCTTCACAAGTCCACTATATCAAATCCATA
Source organism: Bombina bombina (assembly GCF_027579735.1). Lineage (NCBI taxonomy): Eukaryota > Metazoa > Chordata > Amphibia > Anura > Bombinatoridae > Bombina > Bombina bombina. The sequence continues at coordinate 158,992,739 of NC_069510.1, forward strand.
AAAAATATCTGCAATTAAACCAAAATTCAAAAATTCAAATATACAGATATGTTTGTATAACACACTAAGTAACAGGGATTGGAAAACATATTATAACATTTTATTCACACTGTATGGTTGGCCAACCAGTTAGATTTGTTTTAAGAATCAATTTCTATTGTTTTAAATTTTATTGTATGTATTTATAATTCTAAAAATAAATAGTAAGACTATCTTTCCTTATTGGGTAATTAAGCACAAGCGCTTAAGAGTCTCATCCAATCCAGAGTACATTATGCCTACAGAGACACGTTATGCAGTTATATACAGACAGGTACAGTCTTGTTGTTTAGGTTGTAGGGTAAAGGAGAGTACATTATGCCTACGGAGACACGTTATGCAGTTATATACAGACATGTACAATCTTGTTGTTTAGGTTGTAGGGTAAAGGAGAGTACATTCTCACTACAGAGACACGTTATGCAGTTATATACAGACAGGTACAGTCTTGTTGTTTAGGTTGCTGGGTAAAGGAGAGTACATTCTCCCTACAGAGACACGTTATGCAGTTATATACAGACAGTTACAGTCTTGTTGTTTAGGTTGCTGGGTAAAGGAGAGTACATTCTCCCTACAGAGACACGTTATGCAGTTATATACAGACAGGTACAGTCTTGTTGTTTAGGTTGTAGGGTAAAGGAGAGTACATTCTCCCTACAGAGACACGTTATGCAGTTATATACTGTTACAAACTGCTGTTTGTAACTGGCCCTTTAAATGAAAAATTGCCCTGCTTCCCTGGATTTTGGAGAAGCCTATTTGCCAGCCTCCTTCCACATGACTATGGCCCCTGGAAGATTGTGCCCCTGAGGACATATTGACTTTTGTTGGGTGTGTGTGGCCCTTTAAGAACCATCTGGGGACATATGGTGACTTTGATGAACAATGCCCCTTTAAGACTATGTCCCCAGACCTGTGAAATGACTTGTCCCTGGCTTTCTCCCACTTGGTTCAGTTTCATTGTGTGCCATTAAGAGTTAAATTTTGTTCAGCTTCAAGAAACCTATTCTAAATACAAGTCTGCTGGGATTAGCTCTAATTAGGTTTAGTGATCAACTTTCCCATTGTCTAATCAGACTAGTATTGATAAGGTGGACTGCATTGTTTTATTGTGTGTAATGTTATCTGCTGAAGTAAATGTTGTGGCCTGTCAAAGGGAGTGTCTCTCTATCTAATATCAAATGTGTGATGGGGGATTTTATGCCTCCCCCTGAGAGTGTCCTGTTTGCATGTAACCTGAATAAAAGCAGGCTGTGTGCTCCAGCACATCAGACCTATTTTCTGTCCCTCTAACTTGCAGCTTTGACTCATGTTTGTAGGGGACAGCTTATAATCACTACAGGGATTGCTGACTATGGTGCTGATGATTCTTTGGTGAGCGCTAGGAGCATCCTTTTCTACGGTCCAACTTCCAGCCAGCCTGGAGGCAACCGTAACATTTGGCGGCAGCGGTGGGATTGGCGTCCTAGCGCAAGGAGCAGCACCACAGCAGCACTGGTATCGTAGGAAAGTTATTGAGGGCAACGCTAGCCACTGCGCAGCGTCCCTACCTACAGCAGCATGGAGCTGACAAGATACTGGTCAGAACCATGTGAAGAGCACCTCAACCGGATCCGTCGCTATGAGGGCGCGGATTTCGTTCCAGAAGTAAACAGGCGGCTAGTCCGATATGGTCCAGACCCTGCGCAGCAGGTAGTCAGTCGCCTCATCCGGGAATTGGCTACTGAGAACGAAGCAGCACGAGCCTTTGAGCGCCAACTGTGGAGTTTGGGGGTATGGACACCTGCTCTCCAGCGAGAAAATGAGTTACAGGGGGCAGAGACAGTTGGTCCTGTCCCCCAGCAGCAGAGTGAATTGCAGGGAATTGGGAGCCCAGACTCCATTCCCCAGCGGCAGGCTGAGTTACAGGGGGCAGAGACAGTTGGTCCTGTCCCCCAGCAGCAGAGGAATATGCAGGGAATTGTGAGCCCAGACTCCATTCCCCAGCGGCTGGAAGTATGTAAGGGAGAGGAGAGCAGCGACCTCCCTCCCCAGCGGCAGTATACTGTGCAGAGGGAAGAGACAACCGGTCTCCTTCCCCAACCCCAACCAGAGATACCAGAGGCAGCAGGCCTCATAGACTGGTCCTGGGAGGACCCCCAGCAGGCAGGTGGAGATGGGACCGCAGTCTCTCTACCGGCCCTACAGGGATGCTGGGCAGGCGGCCCAGATCCCCAGCGACAGACCCAGCTACAGGGAGGGGAGAGCATCGACCTCCCTCCCCAGCCGGAGTGTGCCTTCCAGGGAGAGGAGACAACCGGTCTCTCTCCCCAGCCGCAGCATGTTCCACAGGAAGCGGAGAGCATCGACCTCCCTTCCCAACGGCCGCCGGAGTATCAGGAGGAGGAGGTAAGCCAATCTCCCCCTCCCCAGCTAACTCCTAACTTGGGCCCAGGGTTAACAGTGGAGATGTTAACCCCCACTGACCCCCACGTTCCCTTTGCCACCGGGCAGGACTATGCCCCAATTCCCCCAGCAGAAGAGCTGGCATCAGGACAGAGCGCTGCTGGCCTCTGCCCTACAGACCTTGTCCTTGTTACAGGACTGGCCTGCAAACCCCTCACCCCAGCAGAAGCGCTGGCACCAGGGCAGAGTGCCGCTGGCCTCTGCCCCCCAAGTACCATCAGCTATTTGCCCAGCTGCGCCAGGAAGGCCGAGGATGCTACACTTTCATCCTACAACCTGGAACTTACAGGCCAGTACTACGTATTGTGGGGGGGCTACTTTGCTGCTAACGATTATTTGTGGGTGGGTTGCGAGACTAACTTAGGCACTGACCGGCAGAAGGTCAGGTGCCTGGTTAGTCTCCCTCCAAAAGGGGAGATATGTTACAAACTGCTGTTTGTAACTGGCCCTTTAAATGAAAAATTGCCCTGCTTCCCTGGATTTTGGAGAAGCCTATTTGCCAGCCTCCTTCCACATGACTATGGCCCCTGGAAGATTGTGCCCCTGAGGACATATTGACTTTTGTTGGGTGTGTGTGGCCCTTTAAGAACCATCTGGGGACATATGGTGACTTTGATGAACAATGCCCCTTTAAGACTATGTCCCCAGACCTGTGAAATGACTTGTCCCTGGCTTTCTCCCACTTGGTTCAGTTTCATTGTGTGCCATTAAGAGTTAAATTTTGTTCAGCTTCAAGAAACCTATTCTAAATACAAGTCTGCTGGGATTAGCTCTAATTAGGTTTAGTGATCAACTTTCCCATTGTCTAATCAGACTAGTATTGATAAGGTGGACTGCATTGTTTTATTGTGTGTAATGTTATCTGCTGAAGTAAATGTTGTGGCCTGTCAAAGGGAGTGTCTCTCTATCTAATATCAAATGTGTGATGGGGGATTTTATGCCTCCCCCTGAGAGTGTCCTGTTTGCATGTAACCTGAATAAAAGCAGGCTGTGTGCTCCAGCACATCAGACCTATTTTCTGTCCCTCTAACTTGCAGCTTTGACTCATGTTTGTAGGGGACAGCTTATAATCACTACAGGGATTGCTGACTATGGTGCTGATGATTCTTTGGTGAGCGCTAGGAGCATCCTTTTCTACGGTCCAACTTCCAGCCAGCCTGGAGGCAACCGTAACATATACAGACAGGTACCGTCTTGTTGTTTAGGTTGTAGGGTAAAGGAGAGTACATTCTCCCTACAGAGACACGTTATGCAGTTATATACTGTTACGGTTACCCTTAGTCTCGCTGAGAGATGGACCGCTTAGTAGCCTGGATCCCTATTGCTAAAGAGGGGAGAAGCTGCTTTCCATAGTATTCTATATGAGTCTCGCAAATATAGAATAATCTCCCTTAGCTGTAGTACAGCTAGGATACCCTTCTGCCCACAAAAACGAGTCAACGCTGCGATTGAGGGTCAAACAAGAACTCAGCACTGGGATGCCCAGCCTGCTTTTTATTAAGGTTACATGCACACAGGGCACTCCCAGGGGGAGAGGGGGGGGAAGCACAAAATCCCCCATCACACATTTAGATAGAGAGCACTGTCCTTTGACAGGCCACAATAGGATTACAGTACTTAAGATAACAAGTTTACAAGTTCATCTTATCAATTAGCAGTCTGGCTCCAGAGGTGATTAGACAATGGGATTGGTTATCCCTAAACTTAGAGCTGAGGCCAGCAAAAATGTGTATTTAGGCAATAGTTTCTAAAAGCTGAAAAAAAAGAGTTAACTCTTTATGAAATGATACTTGTTACGGTTTTCTTGGAGCCCTTCTTAGGCGCTGGCTTGCTGGTTCAGGCATTGCTGCTGGGAAATAAGCTCTTCACAACAAAATAACTAATGCTTCTGTAACAGTGCTCCCTTTCTGTGGAACACTCTGGCAGACACGGTCTGACCCCTTTTCGGGGCAGACTAAGGCTGTCCAGACCGCTGGTTATGCAGGGCTGAGGTCTGTTTGTCTGGACAACCCGTCGGCGTTGCCATTCTGTTTCCCAGGTCTGTAAGTAATGGTGAAATTGAAGGGTTGCAACGATAAGCTCCAACGTAATAGCCTGCCGTTATCTCCAGAGACCCGGTTCAGCCACACCAACGGGTTATGGTCGGTGACCAGAGTGAACTCCTGACCATATAAATATGGAGTCAATTTCTTTAATGCCCACACCAAAGCCAAACACTCCTTTTCGACCGCTGCATAGCTGACTTCGCGGGGCAGGAGCTTCCGGCTGATGTAGGCAACTGGATGCTCCCCTCCATCTTCGCCTACTTGGCTGAGGACAGCTCCCAGCCCGAACATGGAAGCGTCTGTATGGACGATAAAACGTTTGTTAAGGGCTGGGGCCGCCAAGACAGGAGCGTTAATTAGAGCATTTTTGAGAGCCTGGAAAGCCGTTTCACAGTGGGGAGACCACAGGACCTGTCGAGGTAAGTTCTTCTTGGTCAAGTCAGTCAGGGGTTTGGCAAGTGTGCTGTAGTCTGGTACGAACCGTCTATAGTACCCTGCCGTGCCCAGGAAGGCTAGGACCTGAGTCTTAGTGATGGGGGTGGGCCAATTGGCGACAGCTTCTATTTTGGCCGGCTCTGGTCGCTGCTTTCCACACCCCACCCGGTGACCCAGGTACTGTACCTCGGCCATCCCAAAGTGGCATTTTTCTGGCTTCAGAGTCAGGCCAGCAGCCCGGATCTGATCCAGAACCATTCCCACATGAGCTAAGTGGTCCTCCCAGGACTCACTGTGGATCGCTATGTCGTCCAGGTAGGCGCAAGCAAAACTCTGGAAGCCATCCAGGAGCCTATCCACCAAGCGCTGGAATGTAGCTGGGGCATTCTTCATCCCAAACGGCATTACCCTAAACTGATATAAGCCGAATGGGGTGACGAATGCCGACTTGGGGATAGCCTCCGGGGCCAGGGGAATCTGCCAGTAACCTTTGCAGAGGTCAATAGTGGTCAGGTAATTTCCCCTGGCTATACGATCGAGTAGCTCGTCTACCCTGGGCATAGGGTAAGCGTCCGTCACGGTATTTTCATTGAGCCTCCGATAGTCTACACAGAACCGGGTGGTCCCATCTTTCTTGGGCACCAAGACAACTGGGGAGGCCCATGGACTATCGGAGGGCTCAATTACCCTGAGCTGGAGCATCTCATCGATCTCCTTCTTCATTCCTGTCCTAACTGCTTCAGGGATTCGGTACGGAGCCTGGCGCAAGGGAGCTTGTCCCGGAGTATCTACCTGGTGGGTGGTTAAAGTAGTGTACCCTGGCTTCGGGGAGAAGGTGAGGTGTTTGGACTGGAGGAGTTGGTTGAGCTGCTCCCTTTCAGTGGGGCTAAGTCGGTCCCCTATCTGAACCTGCGCCACTATACCTGTGGGGAGACTCTTTTCTAATAGGTCTGGAATGGGTAAACTGTCGGGGTCTTCCTGAGGGGAACAACATACGGCCGTCACGTTCTCTGGTCGCTCAAAATATTCCTTGAGCATGTTTACATGGAATGTCTTTCTAAGATTGTTGTCATGGCAGCTAGCTATCACATAAGTGGTGTCTCCCCTTTTCTCTACGATCTGGTAGGGACCCTGCCAGGACGCCTGCAATTTGTCTGTCTTCACCGGCTTAAGTACTAACACCTTTTGTCCTATGGTGAAGATTCTCTTTCGGGCCCCCCGATCGTACCATACTTTCTGTCTTCTCTGGGCCAACTGGAGATTAGCCCGCACGGATTTGGCTAATTGCTCCATTCGGTCCCTGAGTTCCAGCACGTATGGCACAATGGGGACACCGTCAGCCTCCATCTCTCCCTCCCAGTGCTCCCGGATCAGGTTGAGGGGTCCCCGTACCTTTCTTCCGTAGAGCAACTCGAAGGGAGAGAACCCTGTCGTTTCCTGGGGCACCTCCCGATAAGCAAATAGGAGGTGCGGCAGGAAGCGTTCCCAGTCTCGGTATTCCTGAGTGAACGTCTTGAGCATTTGCTTAAGGGTCCCATTGAACCTCTCACACAGCCCGTTCGTCTGGGGGTGGTATGGGGAGCTCAGGAGGGACTTAATTTTGCAAACCTGCCAGAGTTGTTGGGTTAATTCAGCCGTAAATTGGGTGCCTCGGTCGGATAGGATTTCTTTTGGAAATCCTACCCGGGAGAACACCTGTACTAGTGCATTCGCTACCGTATCCGCTTGTATGTTGGATAGGGCGACAGCCTCTGGGTACCTGGTAGCGTAGTCCACTACGGTAAGAATGTAGCGCTTACCGGAGGGACTAGGGGTAGCCAGTGGTCCCACTAGGTCAATAGCAACCCGGCTGAAGGGTTCCTCTACAATGGGCATATTTACTAGCTGGGCTTTAGGGTGATCGCCTCGCCTTCCTACTCGTTGACACACATCGCAGGTGTTACAGTAAGTTCTAACGTCAGCGTGCACCCCTGGCCAAAAGAACGTGTGAGTAATGCGGTGTAGGGTACGGGTAACGGCTAGGTGGCCTGCTAAGGGGATGTCGTGGCCTATTTTGAGGATTTCTTGACGGTATTTGTGGGGCACTACCAGCTGTCGCCTACGCTGTCCCCTTTTCTCTGTCCAGCGGTATAGTTTCCCTTTTTCCCATAAGAATGTTTCGTTATCTGCCCCGCCCCCTCCGGTCTCTGCTCGTTCCCGGTACTTTTGTAAGGTCGGGTCAGTCTTAGACTCTGCCTCGAAAGCATCTGGGGTGTCCCAGGGTATGGGGCCTAACCTGTCAGGCAAGGTCGGGGTAGGTCTTACCTGTGTCTCCCGCACTGGTGAGAGCTCTCGCTCCGTCCGGGCTTGGGCCCGTGTAGTCACTGGGTCCGCCTCGTTGTTGCATACTGGAGCATAGGCAGAAGTCATGGGGCCCAAATCGTTGCCCAGTAGTACTTCGGCAGGTAAATTATCCATTAGGCCCACGTTCACAGCCCCCTTTCCCGCTCCCCAATCAAGATGCACTTTAGCTGTTGGAATTTTGTACACATCCCCCCCCGCCACTCTAACGGCCACAGTCTGTCCGGATCGCTTGTGCTCTGGCACCAAATGACTCTGTACCAGCGTGATAGTAGCCCCTGTGTCTCGCAATCCCTCGGTAGATCGCCCCTCGAGCCATACCCTCTGCCGATGGTGCTGGCGGTTATCTGAGGCAGCATATACAGGGTCTGCCTCGTGAAGCGGCCCCACATATCCCTCCATAGGGGCCTCTTGGTTAACACAGAGGGCCCGGGCCGGACGATAGGACCCAGAGGGGTAATTGTAATTCCTGGGTGTCTGGTGCGTATTAAGGGGGCAGCTAGCCATGAAATGCCCTGGTTGCTTGCATCGGTGGCAAGTCGGTCTGTGATGCTCAGAGCTGTTATTGGGTGGTCCTGAGTGTCGGACGGGCCCTGTGGGCACCGGGGCTCGGAATTCAGCACGAGGGGGTGCACGGTAAACCTCTCTGGGTTCGACCCGTGCTGGAGCTCGGTAGTTCATGGGTTCGTGAAGACGGGAGTCATAATGTTCATCGGCCAATTTGGCTGCTTCTTCTAAGGTAGAAGGCCGCCTGTCTCGCAGCCATTCCTTCCCTTGCTGTTCCATGCCATTATAAAAATGTTCTAAGAGAAACAATTGTAAAATTTCCTCCCCAGTCACCGCTTTACTTCCGCTCAGCCAGTGATTTGCCGCTCTCCGCATTCGGTGCGCCCATTCCATATGGGTATCGTTAGGCTTCTTTTCCGTGCCCCGAAACTGTCGGCGATACGTGTCCGGAGTTACAGCGTACCGTCGCAACAGTGTCTCCTTAACTAGATCATACTGTGTCACTTCCTTAGCACCCAGAGTACGAAAGGCTTCCAGGGCTCGCCCGGATAGTTTCCCAGACAATATCGTGGGCCACTCTCTGTTGGGAATCTGGTGCAGGGCACATTGCCTTTCGAAGTCCGCCAAATATTCATCAATCCCTGTCTCGCTCTCTAGAAAGGGTCGAAATGCTGTATAGGGTATCTTGGGCCTCCCAGCATTTTCGACAGGGATGATTACCTGCGGGGCTACAGCATTGCGGTGTGCGTTCGCTAGGTTGAGTTCGTGGGCTCGAGTCTCTCGTATATCCTCGTCCGCCTCCGCCATCAACTGCTGTACCAATTCCATGGAGGGGTTCGGCCCGTATAATGAGAGCCTTTCCCGAACAATCCTGGTTTTTTCGTCACTAATCGTGGTCGGTGTTTCCACCATTGTGAAGCTCTGATCCAGTTCGTTCAATTCTGCGATCAGCTCTCTCCTCGGCCGGTTGCTGGTGTACCCCCCTCTGCTTTCAAGTAAATCCTTTAGGGTTGTACGCTTCAATTTTTCGTAAGCGCTCTCCATCCGTTCTGTACCTCTCCTAGGAAATCCAGGAAAATCCCGCCGCTGCCGCCAAATGTTACGGTTACCCTTAGTCTCGCTGAGAGATGGACCGCTTAGTAGCCTGGATCCCTATTGCTAAAGAGGGGAGAAGCTGCTTTCCATAGTATTCTATATGAGTCTCGCAAATATAGAATAATCTCCCTTAGCTGTAGTACAGCTAGGATACCCTTCTGCCCACAAAAACGAGTCAACGCTGCGATTGAGGGTCAAACAAGAACTCAGCACTGGGATGCCCAGCCTGCTTTTTATTAAGGTTACATGCACACAGGGCACTCCCAGGGGGAGAGGGGGGGGAAGCACAAAATCCCCCATCACACATTTAGATAGAGAGCACTGTCCTTTGACAGGCCACAATAGGATTACAGTACTTAAGATAACAAGTTTACAAGTTCATCTTATCAATTAGCAGTCTGGCTCCAGAGGTGATTAGACAATGGGATTGGTTATCCCTAAACTTAGACCTGAGGCCAGCAAAAATGTGTATTTAGGCAATAGTTTCTAAAAGCTGAAAAAAAAGAGTTAACTCTTTATGAAATGATACTTGTTACGGTTTTCTTGGAGCCCTTCTTAGGCGCTGGCTTGCTGGTTCAGGCATTGCTGCTGGGAAATAAGCTCTTCACAACAAAATAACTAATGCTTCTGTAACATATACAGACGGGTACAGTCTTGTTGTTTAGTTTGTAGGGTAAAGGAGAGTACATTCTCCCTACAGAGACACGTTATGCAGTTATATACAGACATGTACAGTCTTGTTGTTTAGGTTGTAGGGTAAAGGAGAGTACATTCTCCCTACAGAGACACGTTATGCAGTTATATACAGACAGGTACAGTCTTGTTGTTTAGGTTGTAGGGTAAAGGAGAGTACATTCTCCCTACAGAGACACGTTATGCAGTTATATACAGACAGGTACAGTCTTGTTATTTAGGTTGTAGGGTAAAGGAGAGTACATTCTCCCTACAGAGACACGTTATGCAGTTATATACAGACAGGTACAGTCTTGTTATTTAGGTTGTAGGGTAAAGGAGAGTACATTCTCCCTACAGAGACCAGTTATGCAGTTATATACAGACAGGTACAGTCTTATTGTTTAGGTTGTAGGGTAAAGGAGAGTACATTCTCCCTACAGAGACACGTTATGCAGTTATATACAGACAGGTACAATCTTGTTGTTTAGGTTGTAGGGTAAAGGAGAGTACATTATCCCTACAGAGACACTTTATGCAGTTATATACAGACAGGTACAATCTTGTTGTTTAGGTTGTAGGGTAAAGGAGAGTACATTATCCCTACAGAGACACTTTATGCAGTTATATACAGACAGGTACAATCTTGTTGTTTAGGTTGTAGGGTAAAGGAGAGTACATTATCCCTACAGAGACACGTTGTGCAGTTATATACAGACAGGTACAATCTTGTTGTTTAGGTTGTAGGGTAAAGGAGAGTACATTCTCCCTACGGAGACACGTTATGCAGTTATATACAGACAGGTACAGTCTTGTTGTTTAGGTTGTAGGGTAAAGGAGAGTACATTATCCCTACAGAGACACGTTATGCAGTTATATACAGACAGGTACCGTCTTGTTGTTTAGGTTGTAGGGTAAAGGAGAGTACATTCTCCCTACAGAGACATGTTATGCAGTTATATACAGACAGGTACCGTCTTGTTGTTTAGGTTGTAGGGTAAACGAGAGTACATTCTCCCTACGGAGACACGTTATGCAGTTATATACAGACAGGTACCGTCTTGTTGTTTAGGTTGTAGGGTAAAGGAGAGTACATTCTCCCTACAGAGACACGTTATGCAGTTATATACAGACATGTACAGTCTTGTTGTTTAGGTTGTAGGGTAAAGGAGAGTACATTCTCACTACAGAGACACGTTATGCAGTTATATACAGACAGGTACCGTCTTGTTGTTTAGGTTGTAGGGTAAAGGAGAGTACATTCTCACTACAGAGACACGTTATGCAGTTATATACAGACAGGTACAGTCTTGTTGTTTAGGTTGTAGGGTAAAGGAGAGTACATTCTCCCTACAGAGACACGTTATGCAGTTATATACAGACAGGTACAGTCTTGTTGTTTAGGTTGTAGGGTAAAGGAGAGTACATTCTCCCTACAGAGACACGTTATGCAGTTATATACAGACAGGTACAATCTTGTTGTTTAGGTTGTAGGGTAAAGGAGAGTACATTATCCCTACGGAGACACGTTATGCAGTTATATACAGACAGGTACAGTCTTGTTGTTTAGGTTGTAGGGTAAAGGAGAGTACATTCTCCCTACAGAGACACGTTATGCAGTTATATACAGACAGGTACAATCTTGTTGTTTAGGTTGTAGGGTAAAGGAGAGTACATTCTCCCTACAGAGACACGTTATGCAGTTATATACAGACAGGTACAGTCTTGTTGTTTAGGTTGTAGGGTAAAGGAGAGTACATTATCCCTACAGAGACACGTTATGCAGTTATATACAGACAGGTACAGTCTTGTTGTTTAGGTTGCTGGGTAAAGGAGAGTACATTATCCCTACAGAGACACGTTATGCAGTTATATACAGACAGGTACAGTCTTGTTGTTTAGGTTGCTGGGTAAAGGAGAGTACATTATCCCTACGGAGACACGTTATGCAGTTATATACAGACAGGTACCGTCTTCTTGTTTAGGTTGTAGGGTAAAGGAGAGTACATTCTCCCTACAGAGACACGTTATGCAGTTATATACAGACAGGTACAGTCTTGTTGTTTAGGTTGTAGGGTAAAGGAGAGTACATTCTCACTACAGAGACACGTTATGCAGTTATATACAGACAGGTACATTCTTGTTGTTTAGGTTGTAGGGTAAAGGAGAGTACATTCTCCCTACAGAGACACGTTATGCAGTTATATACAGACAGGTACAGTCTTGTTGTTTAGGTTGTAGGGTAAAGGAGAGTACATTCTCCCTACAGAGACACATTATGCAGTTATATACAGACCGGTACCGTCTTGTTATTTAGGTTGTAGGGTAAAGGAGAGTACATTATCCCTATGGAGACACGTTATGCAGTTATATACAGACAGGTACAGTCTTGTTGTTTAGGTTGTAGGGTAAAGGAGAGTACATTCTCCCTACAGAGACCAGTTATGCAGTTATATACAGACAGGTACAGTCTTGTTGTTTAGGTTGTAGGGTAAAGGAGAGTACATTCTCCCTACAGAGACACGTTATGCAGTTATATACAGACAGGTACAGTCTTGTTGTTTAGGTTGTAGGGTAAAGGAGAGTACATTCTCCCTACGGAGACACGTTATGCAGTTATATACAGACAGGTACAGTCTTGTTGTTTAGGTTGTAGGGTAAAGGAGAGTACATTCTCCCTACAGAGACACGTTATGCAGTTATATACAGACAGGTACAGTCTTGTTGTTTAGGTTGTAGGGTAAAGGAGAGTACATTCTCCCTACAGAGACACGTTATGCAGTTATATACAGACGGGTACAGTCTTGTTGTTTAGTTTGTAGGGTAAAGGAGAGTACATTATCCCTACAGAGACACGTTATGCAGTTATATACAGACAGGTACAGTCTTATTGTTTAGGTTGTAGGGTAAAGGAGAGTACATTCTCCCTACAGAGACACGTTATGTAGTTATATACAGACAGGTACAGTCTTGTTGTTTAGGTTGCTGGGTAAAGGAGAGTACATTATCCCTACAGAGACACGTTATGCAGTTATATACAGACGGGTACAATCTTGTTGTTTAGGTTGTAGGGTAAAGGAGAGTACATTCTCCCTACAGAGACACGTTATGCAGTTATATACAGATAGGTACAGTCTTGTTGTTTAGGTTGTAGGGTAAAGGAGAGTACATTATCCCTACAGAGACACGTTATGCAGTTATATACAGACAGGTACAGTCTTGTTGTTTAGGTTGTAGGGTAAAGGAGAGTACATTCTCCCTACGGAGACACGTTATGCAGTTATATACAGACTGGTACAGTCTTGTTGTTTAGGTTGTAGGGTAAAGGAGAGTACATTCTCCCTACAGAGACACGTTATGCAGTTATATACAGACAGGTACAATCTTGTTGTTTAGGTTGTAGGGTAAAGGAGAGTACATTCTCCCTACAGAGACACGTTATGCAGTTATATACAGACAGGTACCGTCTTGTTATTTAGGTTGTAGGGTAAAGGAGAGTACATTCTCCCTACAGAGACACTTTATGCAGTTATATACAGACAGGTACCGTCTTGTTGTTTAGGTTGTAGGGTAAAGGAGAGTACATTCTCCCTACAGAGACACGTTATGCAGCTATATACAGACAGGTACAGTCTTGTTGTTTAGGTTGTAGGGTAAAGGAGAGTACATTATCCCTACAGAGACACTTTATGCAGTTATATACAGACAGGTACAGTCTTGTTGTTTAGGTTGTAGGGTAAAGGAGAGTACATTATCCCTACGGAGACACGTTATGCAGTTATATACAGACAGGTACAGTCTTGTTGTTTAGGTTGTAGGGTAAAGGAGAGTACATTCTCCCTACAGAGACCAGTTATGCAGTTATATTCAGACAGGTACAGTCTTGTTGTTTAGGTTGCTGGGTAAAGGAGAGTACATTCTCCCTACAGAGACCAGTTATGCAGTTATATACAGACAGGTACAGTCTTGTTGTTTAGGTTGTAGGGTAAAGGAGAGTACATTCTCCCTACAGAGACACGTTATGCAGTTATATACAGACCGGTACCGTCTTGTTGTTTAGGTTGCTGGGTAAAGGAGAGTACATTCTCCCTACAGAGACACGTTATGCAGTTATATACAGACAGGTACCGTCTTGTTGTTTAGGTTGTAGGGTAAAGGAGAGTACATTCTCCCTACAGAGACACGTTATGCAGTTATATACAGACAGGTACAGTCTTGTTGTTTAGGTTGTAGGGTAAAGGAGAGTACATTATCCCTACAGAGACACTTTATGCAGTTATATACAGACAGGTACAGTCTTGTTGTTTAGGTTGTAGGGTAAAGGAGAGTACATTCTCCCTACAGAGACACGTTATGCAGTTATATACAGACATGTACAGTCTTGTTGTTTAGGTTGTAGGGTAAAGGAGAGTACATTCTCCCTACAGAGACCAGTTATGCAGTTATATACAGACAGGTACAGTCTTGTTGTTTAGGTTGTAGGGTAAAGGAGAGTACATTCTCCCTACAGAGACCAGTTATGCAGTTATATACAGACAGGTACAATCTTGTTGTTTAGGTTGTAGGGTAAAGGAGAGTACATTCTCCCTACAGAGACACGTTATGCAGTTATATACAGACATGTACAGTCTTGTTGTTTAGGTTGTAGGGTAAAGGAGAGTACATTCTCCCTACAGAGACCAGTTATGCAGTTATATACAGACAGGTACAGTCTTGTTGTTTAGGTTGTAGGGTAAAGGAGAGTACATTCTCCCTACAGAGACACGTTATGCAGTTATATACAGACAGGTACCGTCTTGTTGTTTAGGTTGTAGGGTAAAGGAGAGTACATTCTCACTACAGAGACACGTTATGCAGTTATATACAGACAGGTACAGTCTTGTTGTTTAGGTTGTAGGGTAAAGGAGAGTACATTCTCCCTACAGAGACACGTTATGCAGTTATATACAGACAGGTACAATCTTGTTGTTTAGGTTGTAGGGTAAAGGAGAGTACATTCTCCCTACAGAGACACGTTATGCAGTTATATACAGACAGGTACAGTCTTGTTGTTTAGGTTGTAGTGTAAAGGAGAGTACATTATCCCTACAGAGACACGTTATGCAGTTATATACAGACAGGTACCGTCTTGTTGTTTAGGTTGTAGGGTAAAGGAGAGTACATTATCCCTACAGAGACACGTTATGCAGTTATATACAGACAGGTACAGTCTTGTTGTTTAGGTTGTAGGGTAAAGGAGAGTACATTCTCCCTACAGAGACCAGTTATGCAGTTATATACAGACAGGTACAGTCTTGTTGTTTAGGTTGTAGGGTAAAGGAGAGTACATTCTCCCTACAGAGACACGTTATGCAGTTATATACAGACAGGTACAGTCTTGTTGTTTAGGTTGTAGGGTAAAGGAGAGTACATTCTCCCTACAGAGACACGTTATGCAGTTATATACAGACAGGTACAGTCTTGTTTTTTAGTTTGTAGGGTAAAGGAGAGTACATTCTCCCTACAGAGACCAGTTATGCAGTTATATACAGACAGGTACAGTCTTGTTGTTTAGGTTGTAGGGTAAAGGAGAGTACATTATCCCTACAGAGACACGTTATGCAGTTATATACAGACAGGTACAATCTTGTTGTTTAGGTTGTAGGATAAAGGAGAGTACATTCTCCCTACAGAGACACGTTATGCAGTTATATACAGACAGGTACCGTCTTGTTGTTTAGGTTGTAGGGTAAAGGAGAGTACATTCTCCCTACAGAGACACGTTATGCAGTTATATACAGACAGGTACCGTCTTGTTGTTTAGGTTGTAGGGTAAAGGAGAGTACATTCTCCCTACAGAGACACGTTATGCAGTTATATACAGACAGGTACAGTCTTGTTGTTTAGGTTGTAGGGTAAAGGAGAGTACATTATCCCTACGGAGACACGTTATGCAGTTATATACAGACAGGTACAGTCTTGTTGTTTAGGTTGCTGGGTAAAGGAGAGTACATTATCCCTACGGAGACACGTTATGCAGTTATATACAGACAGGTACCGTCTTGTTGTTTAGGTTGTAGGGTAAAGGAGAGTACATTCTCCCTACAGAGACACGTTATGCAGTTATATACAGACATGTACAGTCTTGTTGTTTAGGTTGTAGGGTAAAGGAGAGTACATTCTCCCTACAGAGACACGTTATGCAGTTATATACAGACAGGTACAGTCTTGTTGTTTAGGTTGTAGGGTAAAGGAGAGTACATTCTCCCTACAGAGACACGTTATGCAGTTATATACAGACAGGTACAATCTTGTTGTTTAGGTTGTAGGGTAAAGGAGAGTACATTCTCCCTACAGAGACACGTTATGCAGTTATATACAGACAGGTACCGTCTTGTTATTTAGGTTGTAGGGTAAAGGAGAGTACATTCTCCCTACAGAGACACTTTATGCAGTTATATACAGACAGGTACAGTCTTGTTGTTTAGGTTGTAGGGTAAAGGAGAGTACATTCTCCCTACGGAGACACGTTATGCAGTTATATACAGACAGGTACAGTCTTGCTGTTTAGGTTGTAGGGTAAAGGAGAGTACATTCTCCCTACAGAGACACGTTATGCAGTTATATACAGACAGGTACAGTCTTGTTGTTTAGGTTGTAGGGTAAAGGAGAGTACATTCTCCCTACAGAGACACGTTATGCAGTTATATACAGACAGGTACAGTCTTGTTGTTTAGGTTGTAGGGTAAAGGAGAGTACATTATCCCTACAGAGACACTTTATGCAGTTATATACAGACAGGTACAGTCTTGTTGTTTAGGTTGTAGGGTAAAGGAGAGTACATTCTCCCTACAGAGACACGTTATGCAGTTATATACAGACAGGTACAGTCTTGTTGTTTAGGTTGTAGGGTAAAGGAGAGTACATTATCCCTACAGAGACACTTTATGCAGTTATATACAGACAGGTACAGTCTTGTTGTTTAGGTTGTAGGGTAAAGGAGAGTACATTCTCACTACAGAGACACGTTATGCAGTTATATACAGACAGGTACAGTCTTGTTGTTTAGGTTGATGGGTAAAGGAGAGTACATTCTCCCTACAGAGACACGTTATGCAGTTATATACAGACAGGTACAGTCTTGTTGTTTAGGTTGTAGGGTAAAGGAGAGTACATTCTCCCTACAGAACACGTTATGCAGTTATATACAGACAGGTACAGTCTTGTTGTTTAGGTTGTAGGGTAACGGAGAGTACACTTTCTCCCTACAGAGACACGTTATGCAGTTATATACAGACAGGTACCGTCTTGTTGTTTAGGTTGTAGGGTAAAGGAGAGTACATTCTCCCTACAGAGACACGTTATGCAGTTATATACAGACAGGTACCGTCTTGTTGTTTAGGTTGTAGGGTAAAGGAGAGTACATTCTCCCTACAGAGACACGTTATGCAGTTATATACAGACAGGTACAGTCTTGTTGTTTAGGTTGTAGGGTAAAGGAGAGTACATTCTCCCTACAGAGACACGTTATGCAGTTATATACAGATCAGGTACAGTCTTG
This sequence comes from Bombina bombina, assembly GCF_027579735.1. NCBI lineage: Eukaryota > Metazoa > Chordata > Amphibia > Anura > Bombinatoridae > Bombina > Bombina bombina. The sequence goes on from NC_069510.1 coordinate 159,009,857, forward strand.
TTGTTTAGGTTGTAGGGTAAAGGAGAGTACATTCTCCCTACAGAGACACGTTATGCAGTTATATACAGACAGGTACAGTCTTGTTGTTTAGTTTGTAGGGTAAAGGAGAGTACATTATCCCTACAGAGACACTTTATGCAGTTATATACAGACAGGTACAGTCTTGTTGTTTAGGTTGTAGGGTAAAGGAGAGTACATTATCCCTACAGAGACACTTTATGCAGTTATATACAGACAGGTACAGTCTTGTTGTTTAGGTTGTAGGGTAAAGGAGAGTACATTCTCCCTACAGAGACACGTTATGCAGTTATATACAGACAGGTACAGTCTTGTTGTTTAGGTTGTAGGGTAAAGGAGAGTACATTCTCCCTACAGAGACACGTTATGCAGTTATATACAGACAGGTACAGTCTTGTTGTTTAGGTTGTAGGGTAAAGGAGAGTACATTCTCCCTACAGAGACACGTTATGCAGTTATATACAGACAGGTACAATCTTGTTGTTTAGGTTGTAGGGTAAAGGAGAGTACATTCTCCCTACAGAGACACGTTATGCAGTTATATACAGACAGGTACAGTCTTGTTGTTTAGGTTGTAGGGTAAAGGAGAGTACATTCTCCCTACAGAGACACGTTATGCAGTTATATACAGACAGGTACAGTCTTGTTGTTTAGGTTGTAGGGTAAAGGAGAGTACATTATCCCTACAGAGACACTTTATGCAGTTATATACAGACAGGTACAGTCTTGTTGTTTAGGTTGTAGGGTAAAGGAGAGTACATTCTCCCTACAGAGACACGTTATGCAGTTATATACAGGACAGGTACAGTCTTGTTGTTTAGGTTGTAGGGTAAAGGAGAGTACATTCTCCCTACAGAGACACGTTATGCAGTTATATACAGACAGGTACAGTCTTGTTGTTTAGGTTGTAGGGTAAAGGAGAGTACATTCTCCCTACAGAGACACGTTATGCAGTTATATACAGACAGGTACAGTCTTGTTGTTTAGGTTGTAGGGTAAAGGAGAGTACATTATCCCTACAGAGACACGTTATGCAGTTATATACAGACAGGTACAGTCTTGTTGTTTAGGTTGTAGGGTAAAGGAGAGTACATTCTCCCTACAGAGACACGTTATGCAGTTATATACAGACAGGTACAGTCTTGTTGTTTAGGTTGTAGGGTAAAGGAGAGTACATTCTCCCTACAGAGACACGTTATGCAGTTATATACAGACAGGTACACTCTTGTTGTTTAGGTTGTAGGGTAAAGGAGAGTACATTCTCCCTACAGAGACACGTTATGCAGTTATATACAGACAGGTACAGTCTTGTTGTTTAGGTGTAGGGTAAAGGAGAGTACATTCTCCCTACAGAGACACGTTATGCAGTTATATACAGACAGGTACCGTCTTGTTGTTTAGGTTGTAGGGTAAAGGAGAGTACATTCTCCCTACAGAGACACGTTATGCAGTTATATACAGACAGGTACAGTCTTGTTGTTTAGGTTGTAGGGTAAAGGAGAGTACATTCTCCCTACAGAGACACGTTATGCAGTTATATACAGACAGGTACAGTCTTGTTGTTTAGGTTGTAGGGTAAAGGAGAGTACATTCTCCCTACAGAGACACGTTATGCAGTTATATACAGACAGGTACAGTCTTGTTGTTTAGGTTGTAGGGTAAAGGAGAGTACATTATCCCTACAGAGACACGTTATGCAGTTATATACAGACAGGTACAGTCTTGTTGTTTAGGTTGTAGGGTAAAGGAGAGTACATTCTCCCTACAGAGACACGTTATGCAGTTATATACAGACAGGTACAAGTCTTGTTGTTTAGGTTGTAGGGTAAAGGAGAGTACATTCTCCCTACAGAGACACGTTATGCAGTTATATACAGACAGGTACAGTCTTGTTGTTTAGGTTGTAGGGTAAAGGAGAGTACATTATCCCTACAGAGACACGTTATGCAGTTATATACAGACAGGTACAGTCTTGTTGTTTAGGTTGCTGGGTAAAGGAGAGTACATTATCCCTACAGAGACACGTTATGCAGTTATATACAGACAGGTACAGTCTTGTTGTTTAGGTTGCTGGGTAAAGGAGAGTACATTATCCCTACAGAGACACGTTATGCAGTTATATACAGACAGGTACCGTCTTGTTGTTTAGGTTGTAGGGTAAAGGAGAGTACATTCTCCCTACAGAGACACGTTATGCAGTTATATACAGACAGGTACAGTCTTGTTGTTTAGGTTGTAGGGTAAAGGAGAGTACATTCTCACTACAGAGACACGTTATGCAGTTATATACAGACAGGTACATTCTTGTTGTTTAGGTTGTAGGGTAAAGGAGAGTACATTCTCCCTACAGAGACACGTTATGCAGTTATATACAGACAGGTACAGTCTTGTTGTTTAGGTTGTAGGGTAAAGGAGAGTACATTCTCCCTACAGAGACACATTATGCAGTTATATACAGACAGGTACAGTCTTGTTATTTAGGTTGTAGGGTAAAGGAGAGTACATTATCCCTACGGAGACACGTTATGCAGTTATATACAGACAGGTACAGTCTTGTTGTTTAGGTTGTAGGGTAAAGGAGAGTACATTCTCCCTACAGAGACCACGTTATGCAGTTATATACAGACAGGTACAGTCTTGTTGTTTAGGTTGTAGGGTAAAGGAGAGTACATTCTCCCTACAGAGACACGTTATGCAGTTATATACAGACAGGTACCGTCTTGTTGTTTAGGTTGTAGGGTAAAGGAGAGTACATTCTCCCTACAGAGACACGTTATGCAGTTATATACAGACAGGTACAGTCTTGTTGTTTAGGTTGTAGGGTAAAGGAGAGTACATTCTCCCTACAGAGACACGTTATGCAGTTATATACAGACAGGTACAGTCTTGTTGTTTAGGTTGTAGGGTAAAGGAGAGTACATTCTCCCTACAGAGACACGTTATGCAGTTATATACAGACAGGTACAGTCTTGTTGTTTAGGTTGTAGGGTAAAGGAGAGTACATTATCCCTACAGAGACACGTTATGCAGTTATATACAGACAGGTACAGTCTTGTTGTTTAGGTTGTAGGGTAAAGGAGAGTACATTCTCCCTACAGAGACACGTTATGCAGTTATATACAGACAGGTACAGTCTTGTTGTTTAGGTTGCTGGGTAAAGGAGAGTACATTCTCCCTACAGAGACACGTTATGCAGTTATATACAGACAGGTACAATCTTGTTGTTTAGGTTGTAGGGTAAAGGAGAGTACATTCTCCCTACAGAGACACGTTATGCAGTTATATACAGACAGGTACAGTCTTGTTGTTTAGGTTGTAGGGTAAAGGAGAGTACATTATCCCTACAGAGACACGTTATGCAGTTATATACAGACAGGTACAGTCTTGTTGTTTAGGTTGTAGGGTAAAGGAGAGTACATTCTCCCTACGAGACACGTTATGCAGTTATATACAGACAGGTACAGTCTTGTTGTTTAGGTTGTAGGGTAAAGGAGAGTACATTCTCCCTACAGAGACACGTTATGCAGTTATATACAGACAGGTACAATCTTGTTGTTTAGGTTGTAGGGTAAAGGAGAGTACATTCTCCCTACAGAGACACGTTATGCAGTTATATACAGACAGGTACCGTCTTGTTAGTTTAGGTTGTAGGGTAAAGGAGAGTACATTCTCCCTACAGAGACACTTTATGCAGTTATATACAGACAGGTACCGTCTTGTTGTTTAGGTTGTAGGGTAAAGGAGAGTACATTCTCCCTACAGAGACACGTTATGCAGCTTATATACAGACAGGTACAGTCTTGTTGTTTAGGTTGTAGGGTAAAGGAGAGTACATTATCCCTACAGAGACACGTTATGCAGTTATATACAGACAGGTACAGTCTTGTTGTTTAGGTTGTAGGGTAAAGGAGAGTACATTCTCCCTACAGAGACACGTTATGCAGTTATATACAGACAGGTACAGTCTTGTTGTTTAGGTTGTAGGGTAAAGGAGAGTACATTCTCCCTACAGAGACCACGTTATGCAGTTATATACAGACAGGTACAGTCTTGTTGTTTAGGTTGCTAGGGTAAAGGAGAGTACATTCTCCCTACAGAGACCACGTTATGCAGTTATATACAGACAGGTACAGTCTTGTTGTTTAGGTTGTAGGGTAAAGGAGAGTACATTCTCCCTACAGAGACACGTTATGCAGTTATATACAGACAGGTACCGTCTTGTTGTTTAGGTTGCTGGGTAAAGGAGAGTACATTCTCCCTACAGAGACACGTTATGCAGTTATATACAGACAGGTACAGTCTTGTTGTTTAGGTTGTAGGGTAAAGGAGAGTACATTCTCCCTACAGAGACACGTTATGCAGTTATATACAGACAGGTACAGTCTTGTTGTTTAGGTTGTAGGGTAAAGGAGAGTACATTATCCCTACAGAGACACGTTATGCAGTTATATACAGACAGGTACAGTCTTGTTGTTTAGGTTGTAGGGTAAAGGAGAGTACATTCTCCCTACAGAGACACGTTATGCAGTTATATACAGACAGGTACAGTCTTGTTGTTTAGGTTGTAGGGTAAAGGAGAGTACATTCTCCCTACAGAGACCAGTTATGCAGTTATATACAGACAGGTACAGTCTTGTTGTTTAGGTTGTAGGGTAAAGGAGAGTACATTCTCCCTACAGAGACCAGTTATGCAGTTATATACAGACAGGTACAATCTTGTTGTTTAGGTTGTAGGGTAAAAGGAGAGTACATTCTCCCTACAGAGACACGTTATGCAGTTATATACAGACATGTACAGTCTTGTTGTTTAGGTTGTAGGGTAAAGGAGAGTACATTCTCCCTACAGAGACCAGTTATGCAGTTATATACAGACAGGTACAGTCTTGTTGTTTAGGTTGTAGGGTAAAGGAGAGTACATTCTCCCTACAGAGACACGTTATGCAGTTATATACAGACAGGTACCGTCTTGTTGTTTAGGTTGTTAGGGTAAAGGAGAGTACATTCTCACTACAGGAGACACGTTATGCAGTTATATACAAGACAGGTACAGTCTTGTTGTTTTAGGTTGTAGGGTAAAGGAGAGTACATTCTCCCTACAGAGACACGTTATGCAGTTATATACAGACAGGTACAATCTTGTTGTTTAGGTTGTAGGGTAAAGGAGAGTACATTCTCCCTACAGAGACACGTTATGCAGTTATATACAGACAGGTACAGTCTTGTTGTTTTAGGTTGTAGTGTAAAGGAGAGTACATTATCCCTACAGAGACACGTTATGCAGTTATATACAGACAGGTACCGTCTTGTTGTTTAGGTTGTAGGGTAAAGGAGAGTACATTATCCCTACAGAGACACGTTATGCAGTTATATACAGACAGGTACAGTCTTGTTGTTTAGGTTGTAGGGTAAAGGAGAGTACATTCTCCCTACAGAGACCAGTTATGCAGTTATATACAGACAGGTACAGTCTTGTTGTTTAGGTTGTAGGGTAAAGGAGAGTACATTCTCCCTACAGAGACACGTTATGCAGTTATATACAGACAGGTACAGTCTTGTTGTTTAGGTTGTAGGGTAAAGGAGAGTACATTCTCCCTACAGAGACACGTTATGCAGTTATATACAGACAGGTACAGTCTTGTTTTTTAGTTTGTAGGGTAAAGGAGAGTACATTCTCCCTACAGAGACCAGTTATGCAGTTATATACAGACAGGTACAGTCTTGTTGTTTAGGTTGTAGGGTAAAGGAGAGTACATTATCCCTACAGAGACACGTTATGCAGTTATATACAGACAGGTACAATCTTGTTGTTTAGGTTGTAGGATAAAGGAGAGTACATTCTCCCTACAGAGACACGTTATGCAGTTATATACAGACAGGTACCGTCTTGTTGTTTAGGTTGTAGGGTAAAGGAGAGTACATTCTCCCCTACAGAGACACGTTATGCAGTTATATACAGACAGGTACCGTCTTGTTGTTTAGGTTGTAGGGTAAAGGAGAGTACATTCTCCCTACAGAGACACGTTATGCAGTTATATACAGACAGGTACAGTCTTGTTGTTTAGGTTGTAGGGTAAAGGAGAGTACATTATCCCTACGGAGACACGTTATGCAGTTATATACAGACAGGTACAGTCTTGTTGTTTAGGTTGCTGGGTAAAGGAGAGTACATTATCCCTAGGAGACACGTTATGCAGTTATATACAGACAGGTACCGTCTTGTTGTTTAGGTTGTAGGGTAAAGGAGAGTACATTCTCCCTACAGAGACACGTTATGCAGTTATATACAGACATGTACAGTCTTGTTGTTTAGGTTGTAGGGTAAAGGAGAGTACATTCTCCCTACAGAGACACGTTATGCAGTTATATACAGACAGGTACAGTCTTGTTGTTTAGGTTGTAGGGTAAAGGAGAGTACATTCTCCCTACAGAGACACGTTATGCAGTTATATACAGACAGGTACAATCTTGTTGTTTAGGTTGTAGGGTAAAGGAGAGTACATTCTCCCTACAGAGACACGTTATGCAGTTATATACAGACAGGTACCGTCTTGTTATTTAGGTTGTAGGGTAAAGGAGAGTACATTCTCCCTACAGAGACACTTTATGCAGTTATATACAGACAGGTACAGTCTTGTTGTTTAGGTTGTAGAGTAAAGGAGAGTACATTCTCCCTACGGAGACACGTTATGCAGTTATATACAGACAGGTACAGTCTTGCTGTTTAGGTTGTAGGGTAAAGGAGAGTACATTCTCCCTACAGAGACACGTTATGCAGTTATATACAGACAGGTACAGTCTTGTTGTTTAGGTTGTAGGGTAAAGGAGAGTACATTCTCCCTACAGAGACACGTTATGCAGTTATATACAGACAGGTACAGTCTTGTTGTTTAGGTTGTAGGGTAAAGGAGAGTACATTATCCCTACAGAGACACTTTATGCAGTTATATACAGACAGGTACAGTCTTGTTGTTTAGGTTGTAGGGTAAAGGAGAGTACATTCTCCCTACAGAGACACGTTATGCAGTTATATACAGACAGGTACAGTCTTGTTGTTTAGGTTGTAGGGTAAAGGAGAGTACATTATCCCTACAGAGACACTTTATGCAGTTATATACAGACAGGTACAGTCTTGTTGTTTAGGTTGTAGGGTAAAGGAGAGTACATTCTCACTACAGAGACACGTTATGCAGTTATATACAGACAGGTACAGTCTTGTTGTTTAGGTTGCTGGGTAAAGGAGAGTACATTCTCCCTACAGAGACACGTTATGCAGTTATATACAGACAGGTACAGTCTTGTTGTTTAGGTTGTAGGGTAAAGGAGAGTACATTCTCCCTACAGAACACGTTATGCAGTTATATACAGACAGGTACAGTCTTGTTGTTTAGGTTGTAGGGTAACGGAGAGTACATTCTCCCTACAGAGACACGTTATGCAGTTATATACAGACAGGTACAGTCTTGTTGTTTAGGTTGTAGGGTAAAGGAGAGTACATTCTCCCTACAGAGACACGTTATGCAGTTATATACAGACAGGTACCGTCTTGTTGTTTAGGTTGTAGGGTAAAGGAGAGTACATTCTCCCTACAGAGACACGTTATGCAGTTATATACAGACAGGTACAATCTTGTTGTTTAGGTTGTAGGGTAAAGGAGAGTACATTCTCCCTACAGAGACACGTTATGCAGTTATATACAGATAGGTACAGTCTTGTTGTTTAGGTTGTAGGGTAAAGGAGAGTACATTCTCCCTACAGAGACACGTTATGCAGTTATATTCAGACAGGTACAGTCTTGTTGTTTAGTTTGTAGGGTAAAGGAGAGTACATTATCCCTACAGAGACACTTTATGCAGTTATATACAGACAGGTACAGTCTTGTTGTTTAGGTTGTAGGGTAAAGGAGAGTACATTATCCCTACAGAGACACTTTATGCAGTTATATACAGACAGGTACAGTCTTGTTGTTTAGGTTGTAGGGTAAAGGAGAGTAAATTCTCCCTACAGAGACACGTTATGCAGTTATATACAGACAGGTACAGTCTTATTGTTTAGGTTGTAGGGTAAAGGAGAGTACATTCTCCCTACAGAGACACGTTATGCAGTTATATACAGACAGGTACCGTCTTGTTGTTTAGGTTATAGGGTAAAGGAGTGTACATTCTCCCTACAGAGACACGTTATGCAGTTATATACAGACAGGTACAATCTTGTTGTTTAGGTTGTAGGGTAAAGGAGAGTACATTCTCCCTACAGAGACACTTTATGCAGTTATATACAGACAGGTACAGTCTTGTTGTTTAGGTTGTAGGGTAAAGGAGAGTACATTCTCCCTACAGAGACACTTTATGCAGTTATATACAGACAGGTACCGTCTTGTTGTTTAGGTTGCTGGGTAAAGGAGAGTACATTGTCCCTACAGAGACACTTTATGCAGTTATATACAGACAGGTACAGTCTTATTGTTTAGGTTGTAGGGTAAAGGAGAGTACATTCTCCCTACAGAGACACTTTATGCAGTTATATACAGACAGGTACAGTCTTGTTGTTTAGGTTGTAGGGTAAAGGAGAGTACATTATCCCTACAGAGACACGTTATGCAGTTATATACAGACAGGTACAGTCTTGTTGTTTAGGTTGTAGGGTAAAGGAGAGTACATTCTCCCTACGGAGACACGTTATGCAGTTATATACAGACATGTACAGTCTTGTTGTTTAGGTTGTAGGGTAAAGGAGAGTACATTATCCCTACGGAGACACGTTATGCAGTTATATACAGACAGGTACAGTCTTGTTGTTTAGGTTGTAGGGTAAAGGAGAGTACATTCTCCCTACAGAGACACGTTATGCAGTTATATACAGACAGGTACCGTCTTGTTATTTAGGTTGTAGGGTAAAGGAGAGTACATTCTCCCTACAGAGACACGTTATGCAGTTATATACAGACAGGTACCGTCTTGTTGTTTAGGTTGTAGGGTAAAGGAGAGTACATTCTCCCTACAGAGACATGTTATGCAGTTATATACAGACATGTACAGTCTTGTTGTTTAGGTTGTAGGGTAAAGGAGAGTACATTCTCCCTACGGAGACACGTTATGCAGTTATATACAGACAGGTACAGTCTTGTTGTTTAGGTTGTAGGGTAAAGGAGAGTACATTCTCCCTACAGAGACCAGTTATGCAGTTATATACAGACAGGTACAATCTTGTTGTTTAGGTTGTAGGGTAAAGGAGAGTACATTCTCCCTACAGAGACACGTTATGCAGTTATATACAGACTGGTACAGTCTTGTTGTTTAGGTTGTAGGGTAAAGGAGTGTACATTATCCCTACAGAGACACGTTATGCAGTTATATACAGACTGGTACAATCTTGTTTTTTAGGTTGTAGGGTAAAGGAGAGTACATCCTCCCTACAGAGACACGTTATGCAGTTATATACAGACAGGTACAGTCTTGTTATTTAGGTTGTAGGGTAAAGGAGAGTACATTCTCCCTACAGAGACACGTTATGCAGTTATATACAGACAGGTACAGTCTTGTTGTTTAGGTTGTAGGGTAAAGGAGAGTACATTATCCCTACAGAGACACGTTATGCAGTTATATACAGACAGGTACAGTCTTGTTGTTTAGGTTGTAGGGTAAAGGAGAGTACATTATCCCTACAGAGACACGTTATGCAGTTATATACAGACAGATACAGTCTTGTTGTTTAGGTTGTAGGGTAAAGGAGAGTACATTCTCCCTACGGAGACACGTTATGCAGTTATATACAGACAGGTACAGTCTTGTTATTTAGGTTGTAGGGTAAAGGAGAGTACATTCTCCCTACAGAGACACGTTATGCAGTTATATACAGACAGGTACAGTCTTGTTGTTTAGGTTGTAGGGTAAAGGAGAGTACATTCTCCCTACGGAGACACTTTATGCAGTTATATACAGACAGGTACAGTCTTGTTGTTTAGGTTGTAGGGTAAAGGAGAGTACATTCTCCCTACAGAGACACATTATGCAGTTATATACAGACAGGTACCGTCTTGTTATTTAGGTTGTAGGGTAAAGGAGAGTACATTCTCCCTACAGAGACACGTTATGCAGTTATATACAGACAGGTACCGTCTTGTTGTTTAGGTTGTAGGGTAAAGGAGAGTACATTCTCCCTACAGAGACACGTTATGCAGTTATATACAGACAGGTACAGTCTTGTTGTTTAGTTTGTAGGGTAAAGGAGAGTACATTCTCCCTACAGAGACACGTTATGCAGTTATATACAGACAGGTACAGTCTTGTTGTTTAGGTTGTAGGGTAAAGGAGAGTACATTATCCCTACAGAGACACGTTATGCAGTTATATACAGACAGTTACAGTCTTGTTGTTTAGGTTGTAGGGTAAAGGAGAGTACATTATCCCTACAGAGACACGTTATGCAGTTATATACAGACAGGTACAGTCTTGTTGTTTAGGTTGTAGGGTAAAGGAGAGTACATTCTCCCTACAGAGACACGTTATGCAGTTATATACAGACAGGTACAATCTTGTTGTTTAGGTTGTAGGGTAAAGGAGAGTACATTCTCCCTACAGAGACACGTTATGCAGTTATATACAGACAGGTACAGTCTTGTTGTTTAGGTTGTAGGGTAAAGGAGAGTACATTCTCCCTACAGAGACACGTTATGCAGTTATATACAGACAGGTACAGTCTTGTTGTTTAGGTTGTAGGGTAAAGGAGAGTACATTCTCCCTACGGAGACACTTTATGCAGTTATATACAGACAGGTACAGTCTTGTTGTTTAGGTTGTAGGGTAAAGGAGAGTACATTCTCCCTACAGAGACACGTTATGCAGTTATATACAGACAGGTACAGTCTTGTTGTTTAGGTTGTAAGGTAAAGGAGAGTACATTCTCCCTACAGAGAAACGTTATGCAGTTATATACAGACTGGTACAGTCTTGTTGTTTAGGTTGTAGGGTAAAGGAGAGTACATTCTCCCTACGGAGACACTTTATGCAGTTATATACAGACAGGTACAATCTTGTTGTTTAGGTTGCTGGGTAAAGGAGAGTACATTATCCCTACAGAGACACGTTATGCAGTTATATGCAGACAGGTACAATCTTGTTGTTTAGGTTGCTGGGTAAAGGAGAGTACATTATCCCTACAGAGACACGTTATGCAGTTATATACAGACAGGTACAGTCTTGTTGTTTAGGTTGTAGGGTAAAGGAGAGTACATTCTCCCTACAGAGACACGTTATGCAGTTATATACAGACAGGTACAGTCTTGTTGTTTAGGTTGTAGGGTAAAGGAGAGTACATTATCCCTATGGAGACACGTTATGCAGTTATATACAGACAGGTACAATCTTGTTGTTTAGGTTGTAGGGTAAAGGAGAGTACATTCTCCCTACAGAGACACGTTATGCAGTTATATACAGACAGGTACAGTCTTGTTGTTTAGGTTGTAGGGTAAAGGAGAGTACATTCTCCCTACAGAGACACGTTATGCAGTTATATACAGACAGGTACAGTCTTGTTGTTTAGGTTGTAGGGTAAAGGAGAGTACATTCTCCCTACGGAGACACTTTATGCAGTTATATACAGACAGGTACAATCTTGTTGTTTAGGTTGCTGGGTAAAGGAGAGTACATTCTCCCTACAGAGACACGTTATGCAGTTATATACAGACAGGTACAGTCTTATTGTTTAGGTTGCTGGGTAAAGGAGAGTACATTCTCCCTACAGAGACACGTTATGCAGTTATATACAGACAGGTACAGTCTTGTTGTTTAGGTTGTAGGGTAAAGGAGAGTACATTCTCCCTACAGAGACACTTTATGCATTTATATACAGACTGGTACAGTCTTGTTGTTTAGGTTGTAGGGTAAAGGAGAGTACATTCTCCCTACAGAGACACGTTATGCAGTTATATACAGACAGGTACAATCTTGTTGTTTAGGTTGTAGGGTAAAGGAGAGTACATTCTCCCTACAGAGACACGTTATGCAGTTATATACAGACAGGTACCGTCTTGTTGTTTAGGTTGTAGGGTAAAGGAGAGTACATTCTCCCTACAGAGACACTTTATGCAGTTATATACAGACAGGTACAATCTTGTTATTTAGGTTGTAGGGTAAAGGAGAGTACATTCTCCCTACGGAGACACTTTATGCAGTTATATACAGACAGGTACAGTCTTGTTGTTTAGGTTGTAGGGTAAAGGAGAGTACATTCTCCCTACAGAGACACGTTATGCAGTTATATACAGACAGGTACAGTCTTGTTGTTTAGGTTGTAGGGTAAAGGAGAGTACATCCTCCCTACAGAGACACGTTATGCAGTTATATACAGACAGGTACAGTCTTGTTGTTTAGGTTGTAGGGTAAAGGAGAGTACATTCTCCCTACAGAGACACGTTATGCAGTTATATACAGACAGGTACAGTCTTGTTGTTTAGGTTGTAGGGTAAAGGAGAGTACATTCTCCCTACAGAGACACGTTATGCAGTTATATACAGACAGGTACAGTCTTGTTATTTAGGTTGTAGGGTAAAGGAGAGTACATTCTCCCTACAGAGACACGTTATGCAGTTATATACAGACAGGTACAGTCTTATTGTTTAGGTTGCTGGGTAAAGGAGAGTACATTCTCCCTACAGAGACACGTTATGCAGTTATATACAGACAGGTACAGTCTTGTTGTTTAGGTTGTAGGGTAAAGGAGAGTACATTCTCCCTACAGAGACACTTTATGCAGTTATATACAGACAGGTACCGTCTTGTTGTTTAGGTTGCTGGGTAAAGGAGAGTACATTCTCCCTACAGAGACACGTTATGCAGTTATATACAGACAGGTACCGTCTTGTTGTTTAGGTTGCTGGGTAAAGGAGAGTACATTATCCCTACAGAGACACGTTATGCAGTTATATACAGACAGGTACAGTCTTGTTGTTTAGGTTGTAGGGTAAAGGAGAGTACATTCTCCCTACAGAGACACGTTATGCAGTTATATACAGACAGGTACAGTCTTGTTGTTTAGGTTGTAGGGTAAAGGAGAGTACATTCTCCCTACAGAGACACGTTATGCAGTTATATACAGACAGGTACAGTCTTATTGTTTAGGTTGTAGGGTAAAGGAGAGTACATTCTCCCTACAGAGACACGTTATGCAGTTATATACAGACGGGTACAGTCTTGTTGTTTAGGTTGTAGGGTAAAGGAGAGTACATTTTCCCTACAGAGACACGTTATGCAGTTATTTACAGACAGGTACCGTCTTGTTGTTTAGGTTGTAGGGTAAAGGAGAGTACATTCTCCCTACAGAGACACGTTATGCAGTTATATACAGACAGGTACAGTCTTGTTGTTTAGGTTGCTGGGTAAAGGAGAGTAAATTCTCCCTACAGAGACACGTTATGCAGTTATATACAGACAGGTACAGTCTTGTTGTTTAGGTTGTAGGGTAAAGGAGAATACATTCTCCCTACAGAGACACGTTATGCAGTTATATACAGACAGGTACAGTCTTGTTGTTTAGGTTGCTGGGTAAAGGAGAGTACATTTTCCCTATGGAGACACGTTATGCAGTTATATACAGACAGGTACAATCTTGTTGTTTAGGTTGCAGGGTAAAGGAGAGTACATTCTCCCTACAGAGACACGTTATGCAGTTATATACAGACAGGTACAGTCTTGTTGTTTAGGTTGTAGGGTAAAGGAGAGTACATTCTCCCTACAGAGACACGTTATGCAGTTATATACAGACAGGTACAGTCTTATTGTTTAGGTTGTAGGATAAAGGAGAGTACATTCTCCCTACAGAGACACGTTATGCAGTTATATACAGACGGGTACAGTCTTGTTGTTTAGTTTGTAGGGTAAAGGAGAGTACATTCTCCCTACAGAGACACGTTATGCAGTTATATACAGACTGGTACAGTCTTGTTGTTTAGGTTGTAGGGTAAAGGAGAGTACATTCTCCCTACAGAGACACGTTATGCAGTTATATACAGACAGGTACAGTCTTGTTGTTTAGGTTGTAGGGTAAAGGAGAGTACATTTTCCCTACGGAGACACGTTATGCAGTTATATACAGACTGGTACAATCTTGTTTTTTAGGTTGGAGGGTAAAGGAGAGTACATTCTCCCTACAGAGACACGTTATGCAGTTATATACAGACAGGTACAGTCTTGTTGTTTAAGTTGTAGGGTAAAGGAGAGTACATTCTCCCTACGGAGACACTTTATGCAGTTATATACAGACAGGTACAGTCTTGTTGTTTAGGTTGCAGGGTAAAGGAGAGTACATTCTCCCTACAGAGACACGTTATGCAGTTATATACAGACATGTACAGTCTTGTTGTTTAGGTTGTAGGGTAAAGGAGAGTACATTATCCCTACGGAGACACGTTATGCAGTTATATACAGACAGGTACAGTCTTGTTGTTTAGGTTGTAGGGTAAAGGAGTGTACATTCTCCCTACAGAGACACGTTATGCAGTTATATACAGACAGGTACAGTCTTATTGTTTAGGTTGTAGGGTAAAGGAGAGTACATTATCCCTACAGAGACACGTTATGCAGTTATATACAGACTGGTACAGTCTTGTTGTTTAGGTTGTAGGGTAAAGGAGAGTACATTCTCCCTACAGAGACACGTTATGCAGTTATATACAGACAGGTATAATCTTGTTTTTTAGGTTGGAGGGTAAAGGAGAGTACATTCTCCCTACGGAGACACGTTATGCAGTTATATACAGACTGGTACAATCTTGTTTTTTAGGTTGGAGGGTAAAGGAGAGTACATTCTCCCTACGGAGACACGTTATGCAGTTATTTACAGACTGGTACAATCTTGTTTTTTAGGTTGGAGGGTAAAGGAGAGTACATTCTCCCGACGGAGACACGTTATGAAGGAGAGATGAAAGATGGGATGTTTCACGGGCATGGGACTCTGCACTTCCCAAATGGAAGTAGATACGAAGCTGAGTGGGACTGCGGTATCGCACTGGAGGTTCGTCCCATTCTCATGTATTTGTATCCAAGGGGTTAAATACTAGCGTTTTTGAAACACTAGGATTTACCAGTACTATAAATAAAGGGGACTATCAGTCATGAAGTATAAAACTTAATTCTGAAAGTACCTTTATTTGCCCACAAGTTTATGCCAATCTGGGCGCCACTGGCTGCCTACGGCAAAGCGCTATTTTTTTAATGAGGTGACATTTCAACCTCTCAGCCATTATCTGTGCTAGCCGATCAACATTATGCTGTACGTCTAAGAGGTTGAAATGTCACCTCATTAAAAAAAAAAAAAAAAAATTTCATTTCATGATTCAGACAGAACTTTTATTTAATTTGCTTCATTTTCTTGGTATCCTATGTTGGAAACAATACCTAGGTAGGCTCAGGAGCCGCAATGCATTGCTGGGAGGTAGCTGCTGATGGGTAGCTGCACATATATGTCTGTTGTCATTGGCTTACCAGTAGTGCATTACTTCTCCTTCAAAAAAGGATACTAAGAGAATGAAGCAATTTAAAAGAAAAAAAACATTTATTTATAATCAGCACAACATACATTTGCATATCTTCATAGTCCATAATAATTCATATACAGAGAAAAAAAAAAGATTGGATAAGTAAAATATTAGAATTCAGATATATATCCAGGAATATCAAAGTATAATTCAGTAAAATTCAGATATATATCCAGGAATATCAGTATAATTCTGTAAAATTCAGATGTATATTCAGGAATATCAAAAGTATAATTCAGTAGAATTCAGTTGTATATCCAGGAATATCAAAGTATAATTCAGTAGAATTCAGATATATATCCAGGAATATAAAAGTATAATTCAGTAAAATTCAGATGTATATCCAGGAATATCAAAGTATAATTCAGTAAAATTCAGATGTATATCCAGGAATATCAAAGTATAATTCAGTAGAATTCAGATATATATCCAGGAATATGAAAGTATAATTCAGTAAAATTCAGATGTATATCCAGGAATATCAAAGTATAATTCCGTAAAATTCAGATATATATCCAGGAATATCAAAGTATAATTCAGTAAAAATCAGTTGTATATCCAGGAATATCAAAGTATAATTCAGTACAATTCAGATGTATATCCAGGAATATCAAAGTATAATTCAGTAAAATTCAGATGTATATCCAGGAATATCAAAGTATAATTCAGTAAAATTCAGATGTATATCCAGGAATATAAAAGTATAATTCAGTAAAATTCAGATGTATATCCAGGAATATCAAAGTATAATTCCGTAAAATTCAGATATATATCCAGGAATATCAAAGTATAATTCAGTAAAATTCAGATGTATATCCAGGAATATCAAAGTACAATTCAGTAAAATTCAGATGTATATCCAGGAATATAAAAGTATAATTCAGTAAAATTCAGATGTATATCCAGGAATATCAAAGTATAATTCAGTAAATTTCAGATGTATATCCAGGAATATCAAAGTATAATTCAGTAAAATTCAGATATATATCCAGGAATATCAAAGTATAATTCAGTAAAATTCAGATGTATATCCAGGAATATCAAAGTATAATTCAGTAAAATTCAGATGTATATCCAGGAATATCAAAGTATAATTCAGTAAAATTCAGATATATATCCAGGAATATCAAAGTATAATTCAGTAAAATTCAGATGTATATCCAGGAATATCAAAGTATAATTCAGTAAAATTCAGATGTATATCCAGGAATATCAAAGTATAATTCAGTAAAATTCAGATGTATATCCAGGAATATCAAAGTATAATTCAGTAAATTTCAGATGTATATCCAGGAATATCAAAGTATAATTCAGTAAAATTCAGATATATATCCAGGAATATCAAAGTATAATTCAGTAAAATTCAGATATATATCCAGGAATATCAAAGTATAATTCAGTAAAATTCAGATATATATCCAGGAATATCAAAGTATAATTCAGTAAAATTCAGATATATATCCAGGAATATCAAAGTATAATTCAGTAAAATTCAGATATATATCCAGGAATATTAACGTATAATTCAGTAAAATTCAGATATATATCCAGGAATATCAAAGTATAATTCAGTAAAATTCAGATATATATCTGGGATTATGTTCAGCCATACTGTACGCACTCTTCAGTATAGAAAGGAACTCGATGGGGCTTTAAGTTGCACTAGATTTTAAACCATATACAGCTATTCTTGCTGCAGTTTTAGTGCGATGTTGCCCGAATTCTTTTCTGCACTGTCATTTTGTTTCACTCCAGGAATGAATATTCATATACTTTAGTGAAGCAAAAAATTTGTGATATTTACCTTCAAATACCCAGGGTAGAAATTTAATTTTTAACTGCTCACTTGTAACATTCATTATAGATGAAGCATTTTCAAAAACCTCTAAGTGGTCAATTATGGAAGTGGCCCCCCCTTTGGAAAATGGGCGTAATGTTTTCTTTAGGAATTTAATTATTGTGGGGGTGTCATACACTTTATTTAGTACATTACTGGATTTCATTGGGAACTTATTGTTTGAGTTAGGGTGCCTTTCATCTGTCCTATCTTTACTGTGCTGAAATCTTACCCATGTTTTTTTATATGGGCTGTCTGAGAAGCTAGCCCCCCTTTCTGACCCGTTATAGTAACTGCCCTCTTCATCTGAGGCGTAATAATCTTCTGGTCCCCCAGAATTAGGTAATTGCCTAGGGGAAAAAGTTACCTCTGGGCCTGAATTAGGGCTATAATTTGGGTATTTTTGTCTATCCTCCCGCCTGGTATCTGGAAACTCATTTCTTACCCAGTCCTTAATTGAGTTAAACCTTTCAGCATTAGCGTTATTAGTTAAAAGTTCCTTATTACTGCTGATTTGTCTCTTTAATTTATTTATTTCCTGTTCATATCCTTTTTCAGCCTCACGATATCTAGCTTTTAAAGTTTTATTTTCATCTTGGCATTTTTCATATTCTTCTTCGAAAGCTTTAAATTCAGCCACTAATTTCTGATTATATTTATTTGTCAGAAACCTTTTTATTAGCTTCTAGAACCTCTACCTTTCCGTGAATAAAGGCTTCTTCAAATTCTCGTAATGAATAATTTTCAACTCTTAACCGTCCTAATTGTCTGTCCTGTCCTGTCATTTGGCTAGACATCTCACAGCTCAAATACATTAGGATCGGCCAAGTTTTGAAAATTAATTCATCATGCCCTCTAAATTCCGTGCATTCATTAAGTTGCAGTAACATTTGGTATAATTCCCCATCTTCAAACCACATATCTCTAACTAAATCTTTGGCTTTAGCTTTACACCCCTTAATATACATGGAGACATCGTCCCCAATATCAAGTCGAGTCATGAGGTGGTTCATGGCTTCTAATTAGAGAGTTTTTGCCTGAACCATTTCATGGACAGAGGATCTTGGGGAGGGTACAATTTCATCATGTACAGAAATGCTAGCATTACTTTTTGCTGAAGACATCGTTATTTTAGTGTTGTACTTAATAAGATAAAACGCTAATACAATTTTGACCAATAAGAGAGAGGAAAAAAAATTATATTTTCAAAAATATCAATATTCATTTTGAAATATGAAAAATTAATATTTTTATGAATTTTGAAATATGAAAAATTAATATTTTTATGAATTTAAATTTTATAAATTTTTCAAAAATTAATTTTTAATATTTCAAAATATTAATATTAATCTTGAACATGAAAATCAATATTTCAATTTAAAAAAAAACAACTATATTTTCAAAATATTAATTTCAAAATATGAAATTTTTTCTCTTTTTTTATAATAATTTCTATTTACTACAAATATATTATATTAATTTGATAAATATTAATAATATCTCATGCAATGCCTCCAAATATTATGTCAGTATATGGCAGGGTTATAACACAATATATTTAATAATTATCCTTTAAAATAAACCCAAAATATGCATATACTAGAAACCATAAAATTAATATAAATTCCTGAATTCTTTATTATTAGTTAATATCTATGAACACATTGAAATATATTTGTAGGAACCAGAATATGAATCAATATTATAAATGTTTAAAAACTATTAAAATATGCTACGCAGAGTTCATAAAAGTTTACCTTATTCACAATAGAATTTCATTCAGTTAACACAATGAGATTCCAAGATCTTTAACTGCTAACATCCAAGCAATACAATTTTAACAGTGCTTAGTTAAACAATAGGACAGTATATATACTCTAATTGAAACACCAGAAGTTATATATATTATTTGTGTCAGCAATCAAGCTCTGAGTTATAACTCTATATTTGCACAGATAAAACAACTTAGCATTAAGGATATATGTTTAACAATACCCAGACTATGAATATAAGCTAAAATACAAGCTGCTCTTTTAAATCTCTCAACTATACTTAAACTGCAGTGACTATGCATATATTTGTGTTAAAGTATTAATATAATTAATAACCTTTATATATATATATATATATATATATATATATATATATATATATATACTTTACCAAATAAACAAATCGATATACAGTTTTTAATTTTTCTCAACAGGAACAATCTCACCTCAGAACACCAAAATTGGAGAATATTTGCATATGGAGAGCAAAAGTAGCTGTTTACTTATAACTGTAGCAGTTATTCCTTCAGGGTTCAGCAAAAACAGTTTACCAGTCAAAGTTAACAAGAATTAGCTAGCAGCCTTCTCTCTCTATGCTCAGGGTTAAATCATCACCCCTGCCCTTTTTTGATTAGTACCCATCATTGGTTAGATTGGAAACGCCCAACGGAAGCTTGTCTCAGATTGGATATCTGGGATATCTTATCGGATTGGCCCTGGGAAGTTTCATTTTTAACAGCCAAAAGGCCTTCTGGCTGTAATTCTCGCATCACAACACCGGGGGGCAGCATGACAACAACACAGCAATACATTTTAATCATTTCTAACATTTAAACATATTTCTTTAAAATGTGTAATAAATGCCATCATTTCCTTACATTAATAAGTTATATGTTAATTTGTACTTGGCTAGGTCACAATATTTCTTTTGATTATGTTAATATGAAATATAATATGTTTTTTACATTATATTATATCAAAGCAAATATACTGCTAATTATTCCAAAATTAATAGCATTTAAAAATCCTGATATATATAGTCATACGAATACAGTATGTTTCACATTCAGTGTGCTTCTTCCTGAATATATAAATTGTGCATGGCCAATTGTTGTCTGCAACACAAATAAATAATTGTTAGAAATGTTAAACATTCATATATCTATTTGCAATGTTTATCAATCTCAGCAAATATCTATCTAATATGAACGCTATCTGTCATTGCTTCTTAGGTCCACAAATATCTATATTCATATGCTTAAAAACACAGAGGCTAATACATTTTATGATTTTTGTCTAAAGTATGTTTTACTGGAATCTAAGTGCAAGTTATTTTAAACAGTGAAATTTGAAATTATAATGCGAGCCATGTGCTTTTGCTGTGTGTTACCTTCCCCCAGCCGTATGTCTGCATTACGTATATTCAAGTGTCAGAGATTCAGTGAGCCATTGTGTTGTTATCATATGTGTCTGTTAGCATTGGTTTCTTTTCAAGTCACAAAGATTTGGGTGAGAGATTTCAGAGGACTTCTGAGCAATATCCTCCCCCACAGTACAGACCATTGACTCTACCAACCACAGGTTTCCTGTAACTTAAGTACTATGCTTATCTTTGTTTGGAAAGATAATTTAGTTGTAAAAGAAATCCAGCTATTTCAGTGATATTGTGTCCATATATATCCCTGCATGGGCTTATCTATCTTAATCTGGTTCTCCTATGTCTTGTTTATCAGGAAGGGGAATCGTTACGCTTGATCCAAGATTTATAACACACACAGTAAACATGGTCATTTTGAAACAATTTGCCTTTCCTTTTGAAATAGCTCAAATGTTATCTTATGTCTGATCTAAGACCAGGAATATATAGCTATATAGATTGACTCTCTCTCTCTGATCACCAAATGTCTTAGGGCCATAAGAAAAGTTCAATCACCATCTGATGGGGACTTTAGCTTCACACCCCAGCAAGAAAGTGTTCCTTTTTAAATGATCTCTCCAAAGACAACCCTGAAAGCAATTTCTTTTTAAGTGACTTTGTGACCCATCCTGTGCCATTTGCAGTTTTTAGAAACTAAATGAATTATTTGATGTACACAGCCACAGATCTATTGAATAATAATAAGTATACCTGTGTATATCATCTAATAATAATTCAAATACCTTGACACAAAGGAAGAAAATCTTTTGAATTGTCATGTAAGAGTACCATCTTTCAGAATAGTGATTATAAGGTCTATTCTGCCTTTTGTTCAGCAAGGACATTATTTGCCCACAATAGACTTACAGGATGCATATCTTCATATTCTGTTTCATTCAGATTATTTTAATTTTCTGAAGTTCTCTTTTTTTTGGACAAGCATTACCAATTTGTTGCT
Organism: Bombina bombina; assembly: GCF_027579735.1. Classification (NCBI taxonomy): domain Eukaryota; kingdom Metazoa; phylum Chordata; class Amphibia; order Anura; family Bombinatoridae; genus Bombina; species Bombina bombina. Next base: position 159,031,388 of record NC_069510.1, read on the forward strand.
CTTCCTTTCTGGCATAGCGACAGCTCTAGGAATCTTTTCAAAGGTTCTCAATGTTTCCTTATTTGGATGATATCTTGGTACTTGCTCAGTCTTTTCGTTCTGCAGAATCTCATACGATTCAACTTCTGTTGTTTCTTCAAAGACAAGGGTCACCTTTTTTAGGTTTCTAGATAGATTGTGTTAATGTCTTTGTCTCTAACAGACAAGAGACATTTTTTACTGGGTTCAGTTTGTCGGAACCTTCAGTCTCTATTATTTCCTTCAGTAGCTATATGCATGGAAGTTTTAGGTCTCATGACTGCATCATCGGACTCGATTCCCTTTGCTCATTTTCATATGAGACCTTTCCAGTTTTTAATGCTGAATTTATGGTGCAGGGATTATACTAGGATATCACATTTAATATCCTTAAAACTCAATATTCAACTATCTCTGTCTTGGTGGTTAGATCACCATCGTATAGTTCTACGGGTCTCTTTGGTTCATCCAACCTGGACCGTGATCACAACAGATGCAAGTCTTTTAGGTTGGGATGCTGTCTGGGGATCTCTGACAGCACAAGGGGTTTGGAAATCTCAAGAGGCGAGATTACCATTCAATATTTTGGAACTCCGTGCGATTTTCAGAGCTCTTCAGTTTGGGCTTTTATTGAAGAGAGAGACGTTTATTGGTTTTTAGACAGACAATGTCACAACTGTGGCGTATGTCAATCATCAGGGTGGGACTCACAGTCCTTAGGCTATGAAAGAAGTATTTTGGATACTTGCTTGGGCAGAATTCAGCTCCTGTCTAATTTCTGCGGTCCATATCCCAGGTATAGACAATTGGGAAGCGGTTTTTCTCAGTCGTCAAGCTTTACATCCGGAAGAGTGGTCTCTTCACCCAGATGGTGTTTTTCCATTTTGTTCAGATGTGGGGGCTTCCAGAAATAGATCTGATGGCATCTCATCTAAACAAGAGACTTCCCAGGTACCTATCCAGGTCCAGGGATCCTCAGGCAGAAGCAGTGGATACATTGACACTTCCTTGGAGTTATCATCCTGCCTATATTTCTCTTGTAAGGTGTATCCAGTCCACGGGTTCATCCATTACTTGTGGGATATTCTCCTTCCTAACAGGAAGTTGCAAGAGGACACCCACAGCAGAGCTGTCTATATAGCTCCTCCCCTAACTGCCACTCCCAGTCATTCTCTTGCAACTCTCGACAAGAAAGGAAGTATCAAGAGATATGTGGTGACTTAGTATAGTTTTACCTTCAATCAAGAGTTTGTTATTTTTAAACGGTACCAGCGTTGTACTGTTTTTCTCTCAGGCAGAAATTAGAAGAAGAATTCTGCCTGGAGATTTGATGATCTTAGCGGTTTGTAACTAAGGTCCATTGCTGTTCTCACATATAACTGATGAATATGGGAAAACTTCAGTTGGGGGAACGGCCTGCAGATTACCTACTTTGAGGTATGTTCAGTATATTTATTTCTAGAGAGAGGAATAAGTTCTAGAAAATGCTGACAGAGCCTTGTGTATTTGAGGTAAGCCTGATGCAGAGATTTAATAGCAACTGGGATCATGCTTACATAACAGGGTAATACTCATGTTAATATTCATATTGCTTAGTGACAAAACGTTTACATGATTTCATAAATAGGACGTTTTTTCTCTGAGGGAGATAAGTCTTTATTTGGGGCCTAGTTTCCACATGGCTAGACAGATACTCCCAGGAGTATTTTCTTAAGGCCCCTCTGACATCCAGTACATGGTGGGAGGGGAGTATTTTAGCACTCTAACTGTGCAGTTTTAATACAGACTGAGACATCCAGCTTCCCTAGAGGAGTCCTCTGGCATCTGAGAACCATTTCAAAGGGGTTATTTCTGCACAAAATCGTATTTAAGGGCAGGTAGGAGCCTCAGCAGAGCTGTGGCATGGTGCTCAATTGATTTTTAACGTTTTTTAACGTTTTTCAATCCGGTTTGGGGCCTAAGGGGTTAATCATCCATTTGCAAGTGGGTGCAATGCTGCTTTAGTCCCTTATTCACACTGTAAAAATTTCAAAGATTTTACTTTATTTTTTCACTGATTTGCAGTTTAAGTGCTAGTTTTTTTCTCTTAAAGGCACAGTAACGTTTTTGTTTAATTGCTGTTTCACCTTTATTAAAGTGTTTTCCAAGCTTGCTTGTCTCATTACTAGTCTGTTAAACATGTCTGACATAGAGGAAACTCCTTGTTCAATATGTTTGGAAGCCATTGTGGAATCCCCTCTTAGAATGTGTACCAAATGTACTGAAATTTCTATAAACTATAAAGACCATATTATGGCGCTTAAAGATTTATCTCCAGGGGATTCTCTGACTAAAAAGAGGGAGATTATGCCATCTAACTCTCCCCATGTGTCAGAACCTATAACTCCCGCTCAAGTGACGCCAAGTACATCTAGCGCGTCTAATTCTTTTACCTTACAGGACATGGCAGCATTTATGAATGCTACCCTCACAGAGGTATTCTCCAAACTGCCAGGGCTACAAGGAAAGCGAGACAGCTCTGGGGCTAGAATTAATACAGAGCTTTCTGACGCTTTATTGCCTGTGTCCGATATACCCTCACAATGCTCAGAAGCCGAGGCAGGTGAGCTTCTATCTGTGGGTGACATTTCAGACTCAGGGAAGGCGTTACTTCAGTCTGATTCTGAGATGACAGCGTTTAAATTTAAGCTTGAACACCTACGCTTATTGCTTAGGGAGGTTTTAGCGACTCTGGATGACTGTGACCCCATTGTGGTTCCAGAGAAATTGTGTAAAATGGACAAATACTTTGCAGTACCTGTTTACACCAATGTTTTTCCAGTCCCTAAGAGGTTTTCGGAAATTATTACTAAGGAATGGGATAGACCAGGTGTGCCGTTCTCTCCCCCTCCTGATTTTAAAAAGATGTTTCCCATAGATGCCACCATACGGGACTCGTGGCAGACGGTTCCTAAGGTGGAGGGAGCAGTCTCCACCCTAGCTAAGCATACAACTATCCCCGTCGAGGACAGTTGTGCTTTCCTAGATCCTATGGATAAAAAATTGGAGGGTCTCCTTAAGAAAATTTTTATACATCAATGTTTTATTCTCCAGCCTCTTGCATGCATTGCCCCAGTTACTGCTGCAGCGGCTTTTTGGTTTGCGTCTCTTGAGGAGGCTTTACAGGTGGAGACCCCGTTAGACGATATTCTAGACAGGATTAAAGCTCTTAAGTTAGCTAACTCCTTTATTTCTGACGCCATTTTTCATTTAGCCAAGCTAACGGCTAAGAATTCAGGTTTTGCCATTTTGGCGCATAGGGTGCTATGGCTTAAGTCCTGGTCAGCAGACGTTACTTCAAAGTCTAAGCTTCTTAACATCCCCTTCAAGGGACAGACCCTATTCGGGCCCGGTCTGAAGGAGATCATTTCTGATATTACTGGAGGAAAAGGTCACGCCCTTCCTCAGGATAGGTCCAATAAGTTAAGGACCAAACAGAATAATTTTCGTTCCTTTCGAAACTTCAAGAGTGGCGCAGCTTCAGTTTCCTCTAATGCAAAACAAGAGGGAAATTTCGCCCAGTCCAAACCAGTCTGGAGACCTAACCAGGCTTGGAATAAGGGGAAGCAGGCCAAGAAACCTGCGACTGCCTCTAAGACAGCATGAAGGAGTAGCCCCCGATCCGGGACCGGATCTAGTGGGGGGCAGACTCTCTCTCTTCGCCCAGGCTTGGGCAAGAGACGTCCAGGATCCCTGGGTATTAGAGATTGTTTCCCAGGGATATCTTCTGGACTTCAAAGCTTCATCTCCAAAGGGGAGATTTCATCTCTCTCAATTATCTGTAAACCAGATAAAGAGAGAGGCATTCTTACGTTGTGTTCAAGACCTGCTGGTTATGGGAGTGATCCACCCAGTTCCAAGGGAGGAACAGGGGCAGGGCTTCTATTCAAATCTGTTGATAGTTCCCAAAAAAGAGGGAACTTTCAGACCAATCTTGGATCTCAAGATCCTAAACAAATTTCTCAGGGTCCCATCCTTCAAGATGGAGACTATCCGAACCATCTTCCCTATGATCCAGGAGGGTCAATATATGACTACCGTGGACTTAAAGGATGCTTATCTCCACATTCCGATTCACAGAGATCATCATCAGTTCCTCAGGTTCACCTTCTTAGACAGGCATTACCAGTTTGTGGCTCTTCCCTTCGGGTTAGCCACGGCACCAAGAATCTTTACGAAGGTTCTAGGGTCCCTACTGGCGGTTCTAAGGCCACGGGGCATAGAGGTGGCTCCTTACCTAGACGACATTCTGATACAGGCGTCGAATTTTCAAATCGCCAAGTCCCATACGGACATTGTTCTGGCTTTTCTGAAGTCTCACGGGTGGAAGGTGAATGAAGAAAAGAGTTCTCTCTCCCCTCTCACAAGAGTTTCCTTCCTAGGAACACTGATAGATTCAGTAGAAATGAAAATTTTTCTGACAGAGGTCAGGTTATCAAAGCTTCTAACTTCCTGCCGTGCTCTTCATTCCACTTCTCGGCCGTCAGTGGCTCAGTGTATGGAAGTAATCGGCCTAATGGTAGCGGCAATGGACATAGTTCCGTTTGCCTGCCTACATCTCAGACCACTGCAACTTTGCATGCTCAATCAGTGAAATGGGGATTACACAGATTTGTCCCCTCTGCTAAATCTGGATCAAGAGACCAGGGATTCTCTTCTCTGGTGGTTTTCTCGGGTCCATCTGTCCAGGGGAATGAGTTTCCGCAGGCCAGAGTGGACTATAGTCACGACAGATGCCAGCCTTCTGGGCTGGGGCGCAGTCTGGAACTCCCTGAAGGCTCAGGGTTCGTGGACTCAGGAGGAAGTCCTCCTTCCGATAAACATTCTGGAACTGAGAGCGATATTCAATGCTCTTCAGGCTTGGCCTCAACTAGCTGCGGTCAGGTTCATCAGATTTCAGTCGGACAATATCACGACTGTAGCCTATATCAACCATCAGGGGGGGACAAGAAGCCCCCTGGCAATGTTGGAGGTTTCAAAGATAATTCTATGGGCAGAGGTTCACTCTTGCCATCTCTCAGCTATCCATATCCCAGGAGTAGAGAACTGGGAGGCGGATTTTCTAAGTCGGCAGACTTTTCATCCGGGGGAGTGGGAGCTCCATCCGGAGGTATTTGCCCAGCTGATTCAACTATGGGGAAAACCAGAAGTGGATCTGATGGCGTCTCGTCAGAACGCCAAGCTTCCCTGTTACGGGTCCAGGTCAAGGGATCCCCAGGCAGCGCTGATAGATGCTCTAGCAGTGCCCTGGTCCTTCAGCCTAGCTTATGTGTTCCCACCATTTCCTCTCCTCCCTCGTCTGATTGCCAAGATCAAGCAGGAGAGAGCTTCAGTGATTTTGATAGCACCTGCGTGGCCACGCAGGTCTTGGTATACAGATCTGGTGGACATGTCATCTATTCCACCATGGACTCTGCCGCTGAGGCAGGACCTTCTACTCCAAGATCCATTCAAACATCCAAATCTAATTTCTCTGCGGCTAACTGCTTGGAGAGTGAACGCTTGATTTTATCGAAACGTGGTTTCTCCGAGTCTGTCATTGATACCTTAATTCAGGCTCGAAAGCCTGTCACCAGGAAAATCTATCATAAGATATGGTGTAAATATCTTCATTGGTGTGAATCTAAGGGTTACTCATGGAGTAAAGTCAGGATTCCTAGGATATTATCCTTTCTCCAAGAAGGATTGGAGAAGGGATTGTCAGCTAGTTCCTTAAAGGGACAGATTTCTGCTCTGTCTATTCTTCTGCACAAGCGTCTGGCAGATGTTCCAGACGTTCAGGCGTTTTGTCAGGCTTTAGTTAGAATCAAGCCTGTGTTTAAACCTGTTGCTCCGCCATGGAGTTTAAATTTAGTTCTTAAAGTTCTTCAAGGGGTTCCGTTTGAACCTCTGCATTCCATAGATATCTAGCTTTTATCTTGAAAGTTCTGTTTTTGGTAGCTATCTCTTCGGCTCGAAGAGTTTCAGAGTTGTCTGCCTTACAGTGTGATTCCCCTTATCTGATATTCCATACAGATAAGGTAGTGTTGCGTACCAAACCTGGATTTCTTCCTAAGGTGGTATCTAATAAGAATATCAATCAGGAGATTGTAGTTCCGTCACTGTGTCCTAATCCTTCTTCAAAGAAGGAACGTCTATTACACAATCTTGACGTGGTTCGTGCGTTAAAGTTTTATTTACAAGCTACTAAGGATTTTCGTCAAACATCTGCATTGTTTGTTGTCTACTCTGGACAGAGGAGAGGCCAAAAGGCTTCGGCATTTTCTCTTTCTTTTTGGCTGAGAAGTATAATCCGTTTAGCTTATGAGACTGCTGGCCAGCAGCCTCCTGAAAGAATTACAGCTCATTCCACTAGAGCGGTAGCTTCCACATGGGCTTTTAAAAATGAGGCCTCTGTTGAACATATTTGTAAGGCGGCGACTTGGTCTTCGCTTCATACTTTTTCTAAATTCTACAAATTTGATACTTTTGCTTCCTCGGAGGCTATTTTTGGGAGAAAGGTCTTGCAGGCAGTGGTGCCTTCCGTTTAAGTTCTTGCCTTGTCCCTCCCTTCATCCGTGTCCTAAAGCTTTGGTATTGGTATCCCACAAGTAATGGATGAACCCGTGGACTGGATACACCTTACAAGAGAAAACAAAATGTATGCTTACCTGATAAATTTCTTTCTCTTGTGGTGTATCCAGTCCACGGCCCGCCCTGTCACTTTAAGGCAGGTGTTTTTTATTTTTAAACTACAGTCAACACTGCAACCTATAGCTTCTCCTTTTTCTTGCTTGTCTTCGGTCGAATGACTGGGGGTGGGTGGCAGTTAGGGGAGGAGCTATATAGACAGCTCTGCTGTGGGTATCCTCTTGCAACTTCCTGTTGAGAAGGAGAATATCCCACAAGTAATGGATGAACCCGTGGACTGGATACACCACAAGAGAAAGAAATTTATCAGGTAAGCATCAATTTTGTTTTTTCCGTCTCTAGTTCTTTTTCCAAGAGTAATTTTCAAAATCATCATGGAGCAATCATTTGTGCTGCTGGTGGCTCCAGCATGGCCGCACAGGTTTTGGTATGTGGATCTTGTTTAGATGTCCAGTTGCCAACCTTGGTCACTTCTATTAAGGCCAGACCTTATATCTCAAGGTTAGTTTTTCCATCAGGATCTCAAATCATTAAATTTGATGGTATGGAAATTGAAAGCTTAGTGCTTAGTCATAGAGGTTTCTCTGACTCAGTGATTAATACTATGTTGCAGGCTCGTAAATCTGTGTCTAGAAAGATTTCTTATCGAGTTTGGAAGACTTACATCTCATGTTGCTCTACTCATAAATTCTCTTGGCATTCTTTTAGAATTCCTAGAATTTTACAGTTTCTTCAGGATGGTTTAGATAAGGGTTTGTCTGCAAGTTCTTTGAAAAGACAAATCTTTGCTCTTTTTGTTCTGTTCCACAGAAAAATTGCTAAAGTTCCTGATATTCATTGTTTTGTACAGGCTTTGGTTCGTATCAAGCCTGTCATTAAATCAATCTCTCCTCCTTGGAGTCTTAATTTGGTTTTGAAGGCTTTACAGGCTCCTCCGTTTGAGCCTATGGGCGGTAGTTATCAAGCCGTCAACCTCAAATACGCTGGAATTCCGCAGCGTATTTGTGGCGAGGCTGATTCGCCTTAGTTATCAAAGGCTAGATCCCGGCAAAAGTAGAATTTTGTGACGTAAACTTCGATCCGCCGGACTCAGTCCGACACAGATCGATTCTTACGTCACTACAGATGTTCCGCACACAAGTGCGGCACAATCTGACTACTTTTGCTAGTTATCAAAAAACTAGCAGGTACGCTCGGCACTTTTCCGGCCCAGCGTAGCTGGTTTTCAAACCACCACCCTGGAGGCGGCGGATCCCATAGGAATCAATGGGAGTCTGACCATAGCGAAAGTACAAGTTCGCTGCTGCCAGACATCCCATTGATTCCTATGGGAGATGTCTGCACCTAACACCCTAACATGTACCCCGAGTCTAAACACCACTAATCTGTCCCCCCTACACCGCCGCAACTAAATAAAGTTATTACCCCCTAAACCGCCGCTCCCGGAGCCCACCGACACTATAATAAATATGTTAACCCCTAAACCGCCGCTCCCGGAGCCCACCGCAAGCTACTCTATACATATTAACCCCTAAACCGCCACTCCCGGAGCCCACCACCACCTACATTATACCTAGTAACCCCTATCCTGCCCCCCCTATACCGCCGCCCTCTATAATAAATTTATTAACCCCTATCCTGCCGATCCCGCACCTCGCCGCAACTAAATAAATAGTTTAACCCCTAAACCGCCGCTCCCGGACCCCCGCAACCTATATTAAATTTATTAACCCCTATCCTGCCCCCCCTACACCGTCGCCACCTATAATAAATTTATTAACCCCTATCCTGCCCCCCCTACACCATCGCCACCTATAATACATTTATTAACCCCTATCCTGCCCCCCCTACACCGTCGCCACCTATAATAAATTTATTAACCCCTATCCTGCCCCCCACTACACCGCCGCCACTGTAATAAAATTATTAACCCCTAAACCTAAGTCTAACACTAACCCTAACACCCCCCTAACTTAAATATTAATTAAATAAATCTAAATAATATTTCTATTATGAACTAAATTAATCCTATTTAAAACTAAATACTTACCTTTAAAATAAACCCTAATATAGCTACAATATAAATAATAATTATATTGTAGCTATCTTAGGATTTATTTTTATTTTACAGGTACCTTTCAATTTATTTTAACTAGGTACAATAGCTATTAAATAGTTATTAACTATTTAATAGCTTACCTAGCTAAAATAAAGATAAATTTACCTGTAAAATAAAGTTACAATTACACCTAACACTACACTATACTTTAATAAATTATTCCTATTTAAAATAAATACTTACCTGTAAAATAAACCCTAAGATAGCTACAATATAATTAATAATTACATTGTAGCTATCTTAGGATTTATATTTATTTTACAGGTAACTTTGTATTTATTTTAGCTAGTTAGAATAGTTATTAAATAGTTATTAACTATTTAATAACTACCTAGCTAAAAGAAATACAAAATTACCTGTAAAATAAATCCTAACCTTAAAAGGGCCTAACACTAATCCCCTGAAGATCATCCTACCTTGTCTTCACTCAGCCGAGCAGCGATGGAACCAAAGAGGACATCCGGAGCGGCAGAAGTGATCATCCAAGGGGCGCTGAAGAAATCTTCCATCCGATGAAGTGATCCTCCAAGCGGCGCTGAAGAAATCTTCCATCCGGGCGAGGTCATCTTCCAAGAGGCACTGATCGGAACAGCCAATAGAATGCGAGCTCAATCTGATTGGCTGATTGGATCAGCCAATCGGATTGAACTTGAATCTGATTGGCTGATTCAATCAGCCAATCAGATTTTTTCTACCTTTATTCCGATTGGCTGATAAAATCCTATCAGCCAATCGGAATTGAAGGGACGCCATCTTGGATGACGTCCCTTAAAGGAGCCTTCATTCGTCGGTAGTCCGTCGGGAAAGAAGGATGTTCCGCGTCGGCGGGATGAAGATTCAAGACCTGGCTTGAAAGATGACCTCGCCCGAATAGAAGACTTCTTCAGCGCCTCTTGGAAGATGACCTCGCCCGGATGGAAAATTTCTTCAGCGCCGCTTGGAGGATCACTTCATCGAATAGAAGATTTCTTCAGCGCCCCTTGGATGATCACTTCTGCCGCTCCGGATGTCCTCTTCGGTTCCATCGCTGCTCGGCTGAGTGAAGACAAGGTAGGATGATCTTCAGGGGATTAGTGTTAGGTTATTTTAAGGGGGGTTTGGGTTAGATTAGGGGTATGTGGGTGGTGGGTTTTAATGTTGGGGGGGGGTTGTATTTTTCTTTTACAGGCAAAAGAGCTGAATTCTTTGGGGCATGCCCCCACAAAAGGCCCTTTTAAGGGCTGGTAAGGTAAAAGAGCTTTGAACTTTTTTAATGTAGAATAGGGTAGGGCATTTTTTTATTTTGGGGGGGTTTGTTATTTTATTAGGGGCTTAGATTAGGTGTAAGTAGCTTAAAATTGTTGTAATATTTTTTAAAATGTTTGTAACTTATTTTTTTTATTTTTTGTAACTTAGCTTTTTTTATTTTTTGTACTTTAGTTAGTTTATGTAATTGTATTTAATTGTAGTTATTTGTAGGTAGTTTATTTAGTTAATTTAATGATAGTGTAGTGTTAGGTTTAATTGTAACTTAGGTTAGGATTTATTTTACAGGTAATTTTGTATTTCTTTTAGCTAGGTAGTTATTAAATAGTTAATAACTATTTAATAACTATTCTAACTAGCTAAAATAAATACAAAGTTACCTGTAAAATAAATATAAATCCTAAGATAGCTACAATGTAATTATTAATTATATTGTAGCTATCTTAGGGTTTATTTTACAGGTAAGTATTTAGTTTTAAATAGGAATAATTTATTAAAGTATAGTGTAGTGTTAGGTGTAATTGTAACTTAGGTTAGTTTTTAGTTTACAGGTACATTTCTATTTATTTTAGCTAGGTAGCTATTAAATAGTTAATAACTATTTAATAGCTATTGTACCTAGTTAAAATAAATTGAAAGGTACCTGTAAAATAAAAATAAATCCTAAGATAGCTAGAATATAATTATTATTTATATTGTAGCTATATTAGGGTTTATTTTATAGGTAAGTATTTAGTTTTAAATAGGATTAACTTAGTTAATAATAGAAATATTATTTAGATTTATTTAATTAATATTTAAGTTAGGAGGGTGTTAGGGTTAGTGTTAGACTTAGGTTTAGGGGTTAATAATTTTATTACAGTGGCGGCGGTGTAGTGGGGGGCAGGATAGGGGTTAATAAATTTATTATAGGTGGCGACGGTGTAGGGGGGGCAGGATAGTGGTTAATAAATTTAATATAGGTTGCGGCGGGTTCAGGGAGCGGCGGTTTAGGGGTTAAACTATTTATTTATTTGCAGCGAGGTGCGGGATCAGCAGGATAGGGGTTAATAACTTTATTATAGAGGGCGACGGTATAGGGGGGGCAGGATAGGGGTTACTAGCTATAATGTAGGTGGCAGCAGTGTCCGGGAGCGGCGGTTTAGGGGTTAATACATTTATAAGACTTGCGGCAGAGTCTAGGAGCAGCGGTTTAAGGGTTAGTAACTTTATTTAGTTGCGGGGGGCTCCGGGGGCGCCGGTATAGGGTGTAGAACAGTGTAGTTTAGTGTGAGTGCTTAGTGACAGGCTAGCAAGAAAGCTGTCAAACAGACGAAGAGCAGCGAGATCGGATGAGTGATAACTCTCACAGTCCGCTGCTCATCGCCCCGCGGCTTTTTGACAGCTTTACTTGATAACTTAGGCAAATTTTTTCAGGTCCGCGGCGGCGATGTGAGGCGAGCTAAGGCGGGCGTATTGGGCCGGCGAAGGCAGGAAAGTTGACACGTTGATAACTACCCCCCTATGCATTCTCTGGACATTAAATTACTTTCTTGGAAAGTGTTGTTCCCTTTGGCCATCTCTTCTGCTAGAAGAGTTTCTGAATTATCTGCTCTTTCTTGTGAGTCTCCATTTCTGATTTTTCATCAGGAGAAGGCGGTTTTGCGGACTTCGTTCAAATTTTTACCTAAAGTTGTGAATTCTAACAACATTAGTAGAGAAATTGTTGTCCCTTCTTTGTGTCCTAATCCTAAGAATTATCTGGAGAGATCCTTACATTCTTTGGATGTGGTGAGAGCTTTGAAATATTATGTTGAAGCTACTAAAGTTTTCAGAAAGACTTCTAGTCTATTTGTTATCTTTTCTGTTTCTAGGAAAGGTCAGAAGGCTTCTGCCTTTTCTTTGGCATCTTGGTTAAAGCTTTTGATTCATCATGCCTATTTGGAGTTGGGTAATTCCCCGCCTCAGAGGATTACGGCTCATTCTACTAGGTCAGTTTCCTTTTCCTGGGCTTTTAAGAATGAAGCTTCTGTTGATCATATTTGCAAAGCAGCAACTTGGTTTTCTTTGCATACTTTTACTAAATTCTACCATTTTGATGTTTTCTCTTCTTCAGAAGCTGTTTTTGGTAGAAAAGTACTTCAGGCAGCTGTTTCAGTTTGATTCTTCTGCTTATAATTTCAGTTTTTTTCATTATAAAGATTAAAACTTTTGATTTGGGTTGTGGATTAATTTTACAGCGGAATTGGCTGTCTTTATTTTTATCCCTCCCTCTCTGGTGACTCTTGCGTGGAGTTCCACATCTTGGGTATTTGCTATCCCATACGTCACTAGCTCATGGACTCAATTACATGAAAGAAAACATTTATGTAAGAATTTACCTGATAAATTCATTTCTTTCATATTGGCAAGAGTCCATGAGACCCACCCTTTTTATGGTGGTTATGATTTTTTTGTATAAAGCACAATTATTCAAATTCCTTGTTTATGCTTTCGCTCCTTTCTTATCACTCCACTTCTTGGCTATTCGTTAAACTGAATTGTGGGTGTGGTGGGGGGTGTATTTATAGGCATTTTTGAGGTTTGGGAAACTTTGCCCCTCCTGGTAGGAATATATATCCCATACGTCACTAGCTCATGGACTCTTGCCAATATGAAAGAAATGAATTTATCAGGTAAATTCTTACATAAATTATGTTTTTTACCTCTGTGATTACCCTGTATCTAAGCGTCTGCAGACTGCTAATTATCTCAGTTATATTAATATACTTTTTACCTCTGTGATTACCTTGTATCTAAGCCTCTGCAGACTGCTAATTATCTCAGTTATATTAATATACTTTTTACCTCTGTGATTACCTTGTATCTAAGCGTCTGCAGACTGCCCCCTTATATCAGTTATATTAATATACTTTTTACCTCTGTGATTACCCTGTATCTAAGCCACTGCAGACTGTTCCTTATCTCAGTTATATTAATATACTTTTTACCTCTGTGATTACCCTGTATCTAAGCCTCTGCAGACTGCCCCTTATCTCAGTTATATTAATATACTTTTTACCTCTGTGATTACCTTGTATCTAAGCGTCTGCAGACTGCTAATTATCTCAGTTATATTAATATACTTTTTACCTCTGTGATTACCCTGTATCTAAGCTTCTGCAGACTGCTCCTTATCTCAGTTATATTAATACAATTTTTACTTCTGCGATTACCTTGTATCTAAGCCTCTGCAGACTGCTCCTTATCTCAGTTATATTAATATACTTTTTACCTCTGTGATTACCTTGTATCTAAGCCTCTGCAGACTGCTCCTTATCTCAGTTATATTAATATACTTTTTACCTCTGTTATTACCTTGTATCTAAGTCTCTGCAGACTGCTCCTTATCTCAGTTATATTAATATACTTTTTACCTCTGTAATTACCCTGTATATAAGCCTCTGCAGACTGCTCCTTATCTCAGTTATATTAATATACTTTTTACCTCTGTTATTACCCTGTATCTAAGCCTCTGCAGATTGCCCCTTATCTCAGTTATATTAATATACTTTTTACCTCTGTGATTACCCTGTATCTAAACCTCTGCAGACTGCTCCTTATCTCAGTTATATTAATATACTTTTTACCTCTGTGATTACCTTGTATCTAAGCTTCTGCAGACTGCTCCTTATCTCAGTTATATTAATATACTTTTTACCTCTGTGATTACCCTGTATCTAACCCTCTGCAGACTGCTCCTTATCTCAGTTATATTAATACAATTTTTATCTCTGTAATTACCTTATTTCTAAGCCTCTGCAGACTGCCCCCTGATAACATGAGTATTTATTTATTATCTATTGACTTGCATTTTAGCTGTGTTGTGCACAGTGTTATCTATATGGCCCATATGAACTAGCAGTCTCCTGTTGTGAAAAGCTAATAAAAAGCATATGATAAGAGGCTGTTTAAATGTTATAAAGTGTATTAATATAACAATGTTGTTTGTTCAATGCTGGGAATGGGTAGTAAAGGTGTTATCTATCTTTTTAGACAATACCAATTTTAGTGTTGACTGTCCCTTTAGACACAGCACTTACTCAGAGAGCTTAAAGGGACAGTCAAGTCCCAAAAAAACTTTCCTGTTTCAAATAGGGCATGCAATTTTAGACAATGCTAACACTAAAACAGTGATAACGTTTACTAGAAGCATTTTTGCTGATACATGTATATTGAAAATATGTTTCTATTCAAATATGTAATTCATCTATGTGCATTTAAATTTTTACCGGAATGTCTCTTTAAAGGGACAGTAAACCTTAAAGGGACAGTCTAGTCAAAATTAAACTTTCATGATTCAGATAGGGCATGCAATTTTAAACAACTTTCCAATTTACTTCTATTATCTAATTTGGTCAATTCTTTAGATATCCTTTGTTGAAGAAATAGCAATGCACATGTGTGAGCCAATCACACAAGGCCCCTAAGTGCAGCAACCAATCAGCAGCTACTGAGCATATCTAGATATGCTTTTCAGCAAGTGATATCAAGAGAATGAAGCAAATTAGATAATAGAAGTAAATTAGAAAGTTGTTTAAAATGGCATGCTCTTTCTAAATCACGAAAGAAAAAAAATTGGCTTTCATGCCCCTTTAAAAATAATGTTACAGTTGCAAGAAAAAGTATGTGAACCCTTTGGAATGATATGGATTTCTGCACAAATTGGTCATAAAATGTGATCTGATCATCATCTAAGTCACAACAATAGACAATCACAGTCTGCTTAAACTAATAACACACAAAGAATGACATGTTGCCATGTTTTTATTGAACACACCATGTAAACATTCACAGTGCAGGTGGAAAAGTATGTGAACCCCTAGACTAATGGCATCTCCAAGAGCTAATTGGAGTGAGATGTCAGCCAACTGGAGTCCAATCAATGAGATGAGATTGGAGGTGTTGGTAACAGCTGCCCTGCCCAATAAAAAACACACACCAGTTCTGGGTTTGCTTTTCACAAGAAGCATTGCCTGATGTGAATGATGCCTCGCACAAAAGAGCTCTCAGAAGACCTACGATTAAGAATTGTTGACTTGCATAAAGCTGGAAAGGGTTATAAAAGTATCTCCAAAAGCCTTGCTGTTCATCAGTCCACGGTAAGACAAATTGTCTATAAATGGAGAAAGTTCAGCACTGCTGCTACTCTCCCTAGAAGTGGCCGTCCTGTAAAGATGACTGCAAGAGCACAGCGCAGACTGCTCAATGAGGTGAAGAAGAATCCTAGAGTGTCAGCTAAAGACTTACAAAAGTCACTGGCAAATGCTAACATCCCTGTTAACGAATCTACAATAGGTAAAACACTAAACAAAAATGGATTTCATGGGAGGATACCACAGAGGAAGCCACCGCTGTCCAACAAAACATTGCTGCACGTTAACAGTTTGCACAAGAGCACCTGGATGTTCCACCGCAGTACTGGCAAAATATTCTGTGGACAGATGAAACCAAAGTTGAGTTGTTTGGAAGAAACACACAACACTATGTGTGGCGAAAAAGAGGCACAGCACACCAACATCAAAACCTCATCCCAACTGTGAAGTATGGTGGTGGGGGCATCATGGTTTGGGGCTGCTTTGCTGCGTCAGGGCCTGGATGGATTGCTATCATCGAATGAAAAATGAATTCCCAAGTTTATCAAGACATTTTGCAGGAGAACTTAAGGCCATCAGTCTACCAGCTGAAGCTCAACAAAAGATGGGTGTTGCAACAGGACAATGACCCAAAGCATAGAAGTAAATCAACAACAGAATGGCTTAAACAGAAGAAAATACGCCTTCTGAACTGGCCCAGTCAGAGTCCTGACCTCAACCCGATTGAGATGCTGTGGCATGACCTCAAGAAAGCGATTCACACCAGACATCCCAAGAATATTGCTGAACTGAAACAGTTCTGTAAAGAAGAATGGTCAAGAATTACTCCTGACCGTTGTGCACGTCTGATCTGCAACTACAGGAAAGGTTTGGTGGAAGTTATTGCTGCCAAAGGAGGTTCAACCAGTTATTAAATCCAAGGGTTCACATAATTTTTACACCTGCACTGTGAATGTTTACATGGTGTGTTCAATAAAAACATGGCAACATTTCATTCTTTGTGTGTTATTAGTTTAAGCAGACTGTGATTGTCTATTGTTGTGACTTAAATGATGATCAGATCACATTTTATGACCAATTTGTGCAGAAATCCATATCATTCCAAAGGGTTCACATACTTTTTCTTGCAACTGTATATAATTCTGCACATAGTGCAGAATTATATAACATTATATTAGCCAAACATTTATAAAACGTAATTTCCCCTTTTAATTAAAAAAAAAAAACAACGCTGTTGAGCGGGTCTGTTATATTTACTCAGCGCATCGGGCCAGCTGTATAGTCACAGCCCGGCCCGACCGCGCCATAAGACTAAGTGCAGCTTGCTCCTGTCACAGAATTATATAACATTATTTTTAAAGTTTACTGACACTTTAAGTAAAAGAATGGCTCTGAATATGTTTGACTCAACGTTTAATCTCACTGTAAAATGTTTAATAAAGGAAAATAAAACAGAGCAGGATACATTCATTATTTATTTTTCCTGCTTTTGTAAAATGCTTTTCACAATGGTTTATCCCTGATCTGCTAGTGACTTATACATTTTTGTAAACTGTGCCAACAAAATGATAGTGTGAAATTATTTGTTAAAAACGTATTTTCCACTGTGGTATTTAATTGCTGATAGCAGGTAGTGGCATCTTACAAAATGATAACACAATCAGGACACTTGCACATCTTGGGTTAATGGGACATGAAACACAATCTTTTTCTTTTGTGATTCAAATAGAGACTACCTTTTAAAACAACCTTCCAATTTACTTCTTTTATACAATTTGCTTCATTCTCCTTGTGAGCAGCAATGCACCACTGGGAGCTAGCTGAATACATTGGTAAGCCAATGAAAAGAGGTATATATGTGTGCAGCCACCAATCAGCATCGAGCTCCCAGCTCCTTAGCCTACCTAGATATGCTTTTCAACAAACGATACCAAGAGTACTAAGCAAATTAGATAATATAAGTACATTTGAAAGTTGTTTAAAATTGTATTCGCTATCTGAAGCATGAAAGAAAAATTTGGGGTTTCATGTCCCTTTAAACAAAAGGCTTTTTCGTGACAAAATCATTAAATCCTATACTTGCACATCATGGGTTAAGTGAGAGGCTATTTTGAGGGGTGTGACACAATCATTAAATCCTATACTGCGCATCATGGGTTAAGTGAGAGGCTATTTTGTGACAAAATCATTAAATCCTATACTTGCGCATCATGGGTTAAGTGAGAGGCTATTTTGTGACAAAATCATTAAATCCTATATTTGCACATCATGGGTTAAGTGAGAGGCTATTTTGAGGGGTGTGACACAATCATTAAATCCAATACTTGCGCATCATGGGTTAAGTGAGAGGCTATTTTGTTACAAATCATTAAATCCTATACTGCGCATCATGGGTTAAGTGAGAGGCTATTTTGTGACAAAATCATTAAATCCTATACTTGCTCATCATGAGTTAAGTGAGAGGCTATTTTGTGACAAAATCATTAAATCCTATACTTGCACATCATGGGTTAAGTGAGAGGCTATTTTGTGACAAAATCATTAAATCCTATACTTGCACATCATGGGTTAAGTGAGAGGCTATTTTCTTCTTAAATGGAGAGAGTCCACAGCTGCATTCTTTACTTTTGGGAAATAAGAACCTGGCCACCAGAAGGAGGCAAAGACACCCCAGCCAAAGGCTTAAATACTCCTCCCACTCCCCTCATCCCCCAGTCACTCTTTGTCTTTCGTCCCAGGAGGTTGGCAGAGAAGTGTCAGAATTTTATTTGTCTCTTATGGAGGGTAGTACTCTTCGACATGGGGCAAGAGTTTTAAGTAATCCTGTCAGTCTCTCAGTGAGGGCTTGGATGAAAGTTAGAGTCCGGAGATGCAGGAAGAGTCTTTCTGCAAGACCATCCCGACTCATGTTAACAGCTCCTCAAGCAATCTGCGTTGTCGAACTTCACTCCGCTGCCTGCTTTCTTCTCTCAAGTCCATGGCAGAGGCGATGCTACTATCCGTCACACTTGAAGGGCCGTGTTCCTGCTCCACAGCGTAGATTCTGGTAAGATCGTTTCATTTTATTTTATTCGTCAATGTACTGTAATGTGAATGTTTTCCCGAGAGGCTACCACCTTGCGGGTCTATCTTATCACAAGGGTCTCAGTGAATCTCTTTTAGTATCTTGGAATCGAGAGTTAATATCTCCTGAGGGGGGTTATTGAACAGGGGGGTTTATAATCATGTTTGTTAGGTGATTCAACCTGCTTATGTGTGATGTTTATGGGCTCGTGGTTTGAACATTGAGGCCTTTGGAAGTGGCGCAGCCTTTTGGTTGGGCGCACTTTTTTGGACTGTACGGTTCACCTTGTGTCTGGTGTGGTTATGTTCTGTTTTCTATTTCCGCATTCCCGACCGTGTGGCAAAGGAAATATTCTAATCCGCAGGGGTCTGGTCATCCATTGTGGGTGTCAGGTGCCATTTTTGTTTTACTACATTAGTCCATATTTATATATCCTCTACCAGTTATGGAGGACTCTGATACTGAGACTGTGCTAATTTCAGATTCAGTTACAGAGGATTCTGATACTGCAACTATTTTGATTTCAGATTCAGATTCTGTGTCCGGTGTTGAATCCGGACTGGCCTCATTGACACATGTCAACCAGTTTTGTTCCGTATGCCATTTTAGAGCGCCTTGTTCCTCGGGCTCGGGGAATCAAGGGACAGCAGAGCCATCCGCCTCTGGGGGTCCTGTCCTCCAAGAGGTGAGTTCCCTACCGATTCAAACTTCTACACATGCAGGTAACCCAGTTTCTGATTCTTCCATGCAGGGTGGCGTGTTCCCCCCGGAGGTTGCAGCACGTTTTTGCTTCCACATAATGTTGGCGATTGTTTGTCTGCAGAGTCCAGACATTTATTTAAGAATGTGCTCGTGCCCTATTGTCCTGGGCCTTCCGCATTGGAGAGGGCCTCTACAGTTCCCCGCGGGTGTAACTGTCCCTGAGTGTTGTGCCTTTTGTTATAGGATTGCGCTACTTCGCGTATTGCTCAGACATGTTTTTTCAGTTATTGAATGACCCTATCGTTACCAGATACAGGGATTTTCAGTCTGCTAATTCAAATGGTGCACCTCATTAGACATGTTTTCTTTTTTTCCCCTATGAGGGAGAATTTGGCAGCTTACCAGTTAGGACCCTAAGTGCAGGCTGGTCCTGTTGGGTTCGTTCGGTCTTAAGGCTGTTCAGACACGTGTCGCTGTTCTGCTCGGCTGGTACGGTAGAAGCGCAGAGTGCTCAGGTTTTAATTGGTTTTCATGTTCAACTAAGCATTCGAGAGGAGCTGTGGGTCCGTAAGGCGGGATGGACTCTTTCGGTCCTTATAGCCTTAAGTCATAGGTGACTGGGTCAGGGGAGTTTTTCCGCTATGTCACTCTATCTGACATCTGATATCATTAGAACCTAGTGTTTTCCTCCCCCATGCGGGGGAGGGTTGGAGGGCTTAGTGCCCCATTACCACAGTTTGAGCGGTTTGGCCTTTGGTCTCAGGGCTCTGGATTGCCCTTGTGGGCCTGATCCAATAGCTTGTATCAGATTAGGCTGTCTAGCATGCGGAGGGTTTTCAGTTTGAAACCAGTTGCAGCTCTTTTCAGTTTGAAACCAGTTGCAGGTGTTTGCATATGCTTTTTATAGTGTATCTAGATACTGCTCTTACTCTTGATGTGTACTGTCTGTTTGAGTGGAGACCTTTGGGTCTCCTTCCATTGTCCCAGGTGAGTGGGATCTCCTTTTAGGGATCTGTCTTTCCCGGTGATGGTTAATCCCTGTGGGGACTTTGTTTAGCTTGGGGTTTCCCGAAGCTGGGAAAACTTAGTGCCTTTTTTCTTCTCTGTGTCCTCTGCTGGTGTAGAGGTGATGGGGAGTTTAGTCTTGCTTGCAGGTATTTTTTTTACCTTGAGGTATCCCTTATGTTTTCCTGAGGCCTTAAGAAGTCTCTTCATAAGACTTCGAGCCTTGCTCCTTGGAGCGTTGGACTTTGGCTAGGGGTGATTCCTTCCTTGGTCAGGGCTTTCGAGTTCTTCTTGCCATCCGGATTCTCTCGGTATGCATTCATATCCCTTGTGTCTGGCCTTTTGGCCAGTTGGGGTGTTTAGTTCTAGGGTACGGTTGCCTGAACTATTAGGTGCACGGACCTGTTTTTCTCCTGAGACTTCTGGTTGCTGAGGCTTCGCTTGGCCTTTTTCCTGACCTAGTCTTGGGTTGTTTTGGAATCTTGGATCTCAGGGTTGGTTGGAGTGTTCCACAGTAGTGGGAACTTGGGCTATGTCCTTTCTCCATCTACCTGGCCTAGTCATAGTTGGCCAGGTTTTCGGAGTATTTATTACTCTTTGCAACAGAGTAGCCCATGTCATCGAGTGGTTAGCTGTGTGGCTTGCGCCTCAAGGGTTGTTGGTTCATACCCAGCTGTGGGCACTGGATGTCCAATTTCTTAGGGTTGCATTCCCCTGGTCAGCTTGCCAGTGTACCCGTGGATTCCCTGCTTTGCAGGTGAATGGGTTGGCTGTGCCTCTGCTTGGCAAGCTACTTGTAGGGGAGTCCTTTTCTAGGACATTTGTGTTGGGGATTTATCTTCCCATTAGCTGGTAGCTTCTGGCCTTGAGGACAGTTGTTGCCCTTCCGGCCTCATCCCTTTTCTTTAGGGGATATTCTCCTCCCTATGGAGATGGAGTCCTTTCTTGGGGCTTCTCCTGGATGGGAGGTGGAAAGGTTGGATTAGTCCCCCCTGATGTCTTGCTGGCTCCAAGTCAGACTTGTTGGGCCTTTATTTTGATAGATCCTTAGTTCTATGGCCTTGTTGTCTGTTTTCAGAGTCGGGTTGTATTTGTACTCTGTGGGGATGGCTGTGATATCCTTACGCTCATTCCTGTACCAGTTCCTGGATTCTTCTGTTTCCTTTATTTTGGATCCCTAGGGCTGGGTTGGTCCAGCTGGGTGTGGGTCTTCAGTTCAGGATGGCCGAGCGGTCTAAGGCGCTGCATTCAGGTAGCAGTCTCCTCTGGATGTGTAAACTTTGTTGAGTCTATTTGTTAGCTCAGTCTGCTAGGATATAGAATTTCCTTTCAACTTGCTCCATCGATTTCAGAAGAGGGTCTACTCTTCCTTCGGGTTCTGAGGGTAGACTCTCCTCGGGGGGAGGCCTCAATTGAGGTTTTGTGTTCCCTTTTTAGGGATCTGTATAGGTCGGGCGGCTTTGGTTGCCTGGAGCGTGCCCTCTGTCTTGGGGTTGCTTTTGCGGTCTGTTCCTTGCTTGACTGGTTCTTCTTCCTCGCAAGTGCCCTCTGTGTCGTCCTGATATGGACTCTATGTTCTCAAACTTGGGGTTTTTCACCTGGGTCTTTTAAACATTTTTCGTGGTTGAATGCTTGGTAATCTATGTTCAGATGCTGGGAGGACTTTGCTTCTTCAGTTGCATTCAGTGCTTGAAGGATGTTGGAGAGAAGTCTGTTCTGTCTCTGTGCCCGGTCTTATCCCGGGTTTCGCTTGGTATAGGCGTGGCCTCCTTTTCCTGTTTGGGCCTGTTTGGGTCTCTGTGAGCTGGGCTCACTCTTGGTGGAGGTGTTCTTTTTTGTATTAGGGGACCTTTCAGTTTCCTCAGTTCTCCTTTGCCTTGTCCCCTTGGGGATTTTCGGCTAGTGTCCCCTTCATTAGTGGGGGGTGAGTGGTGGGGGACCATCTGTTGGGCGACGGTGTCTCCTGGAGGACTGTTGGCTCAGTCGAGTCCGTTTTGCGGTCTCTAGTTTGGCTTCTGGACTAACCGCAAGTCAGTGTCCTTGCGGCTTTTCCTTTAAAAAAATTCTCGGCTTCGGACGAAGCAGGGTTTTTATTGGGAGTTTCAGGCCTGGTGTCCTCATTATGGGCCACCTATTGTACCCTCCTGTCTTGGCATTCAGTGTCCTCTATAGCTTGGGTATTGTTTTCCCAAAAGTAATGAATGCAGCTGTGGATTCCATTTAAGAAGAAAAACATAACTTATGCTTAACTGATCATTTCCTTTTCTTCTGATGGAAAGAATCCACAGCTCCCCACCCGTAATTTTATATGGGGCGTCCATATTATTCTTCTGGCACCTTTTACCCTGATATTTCTTCTACTGTTCCTTGTTCCTCGGCAGAATGACCGTGGGATGAGGAGAGTGAGAGGAGTATTTAAGCCTTTGCCTGGGGTGTTTTTGCCTCCTCCTGGTGGCCAGGTTCTTATTTCCCAAAAGTAATGAATGCAGCTGTGGACTCTTTCCATCAGAAGAAAAAGAAATGATCAGGTAAGCATAATTTATGTTTTTGTGGGGTGTCACAAAATCATTAAATCCTATACTTGCGCATCATGGGTTAAGTGGGAGGCTATTGCTTGTATGTTACTCAGAGCATCTGTAACATTTCTGCCCTATTAGAACTAATGTTTTTTTCTTTTTCATAGGGTGAATATACTTTTTCAGATGGGCTTAAATTCAAAGATAAAAACTGGGAATACTGTGATGGGTATGACAGGAGGTTTTATACCGAGATCTGCAGTGGATTAAAACCAGCAGGTATTTTATAAAAACTGGGAATACTGTGATGGGTATGACATGAGGTTTTATACCGAGATCTGCAGTGGATTAAAACCAGCAGGTATTTTATAAAAACTGGGAATACTGTGATGGGTATGACATGAGGTTTTATACCGAGATCTGCAGTGGATTAAAACCAGCAGGTATTTTATAAAAACTGGGAATACTGTGATGGGTATGACATGAGGTTTTATACCGAGATCTGCAGTGGATTAAAACCAGCAGGTATTTTATAAAAACTGGGAATACTGTTATGGGTATGACATGAGGTTTTATACCGAGATCTGCAGTGGATTAAAACCAGCAGGTATTTTATAAAAACTGGGAATACTGTTATGGGTATGACATGAGGTTTTATACCGAGATCTGCAGTGGATTAAAACCAGCAGGTATTTTATAAAAACTGGGAATACTGTGATGGGTATGACATGAGGTTTTATACCGAGATCTGCAGTGGATTAAAACCAGCAGGTATTTTATAAAAACTGGGAATACTGTGATGGGTATGACATGAGGTTTTATACCGAGATCTGCAGTGGGTTAAAATCAGCAGGTATTTTATAAAAACTGGGAATACTGTGACGGGTATGACAGGAGGTTTTATACCGAGATCTGCAGTGGGTTAAAACCAGCAGGTATTTTATAAAAACTGGGAATACTGTGATGGGTATGACATGAGGTTTTATACCGAGATCTGCAGTGGATTAAAACCAGCAGGTATTTTATAAAAACTGGGAATACTGTTATGGGTATGACATGAGGTTTTATACCGAGATCTGCAGTGGATTAAAACCAGCAGGTATTTTATAAAAACTGGGAATACTGTGATGGGTATGACATGAGGTTTTATACCGAGATCTGCAGTGGATTAAAACCAGCAGGTATTTTATAAAAACTGGGAATACTGTTATGGGTATTACATGAGGTTTTATACCGAGATCTGCAGTGGATTTAAACCAGCAGGTATTTTATAAAAACTGGGAATACTGTGATGGGTATGACAGGAGGTTTTATACCGAGATCTGCAGTGGATTAAAACCAGCAGGTATTTTATAAAAACTGGGAATACTGTTATGGGTATGACATGAGGTTTTATACCGAGATCTGCAGTGGGTTAAAACCAGCAGGTATTTTATAAAAATGGGGAATACTGTGATGGGTATGACAGGAGGTTTTATACCGAGATCTGCAGTGGGTTAAAACCAGCAGGTATTTTACTGTGATGGGTATGACAGGAGGTTTTATACCGAGATCTGCAGTGGATTAAAACCAGCAGGTATTTTATAAAAACTGGTTATACTGTGATGGGTATGACAGGAGGTTTTATACCGGGATCTGCAGTGGGTTAAAACCAGCAGGTATTTTACTGTGATGGGTATGTGTCAGGGATCAGGTTGTTTCTACTCTTAATTGGATCACCAATCATATTCTGACAACGCCTAAATAACACCTGAATACCTAACTAACCTTGCTTAGTATTTTGTTTCTCCTTGCCAGAGCAACACTGAGCCTTTTCCTTGAGACTTCCTAGTTTCACTGGATATTCATTATCTAACTGAACTCTCCTTAACAAAGCTTGTTTGTTTTCCTATACAGGAGGAATTGTTGCCGAACTACTAAAGAACCTAATCATACAATTAATTCAAAACCTCTCACAGCCTGGAATCTCTAACACAGGACCTACTTCTGGACAGCTTTATTACAAACACAGGGTAACTAACCGTATCTGCAGTAAGTGTGCCTTTTAACCTGGAAACTTGTCAGCTCTCCGGTTATCTCTCCCCTGCTCTCTCACAGCGTTCAACCGCTGACATCACTCTGACAGCCTGCAACTCCTCTCGCTGTTCAGACAGGAAGTATCTGGATTGCTGCCAGTTTTCGTACAGACACCGGAGTTTCACTGCCACATAAGAAGACACTGTGAGTACTTAGCAAACTTTTCTATTAAGTTGTCTACTGTACTCCATCTGAGTATTACATTACAAGAGTTATCTGGGACATTTTGTTTATTTGAAACACTGCTTCAAACTTGTGATCTGTTTGGATTAATCAATTGAACTGTCATTTCCTGTGTATCTCAGCTGCTAATTTCTAAGAAGTATACCAATTCCTGTTCATGACTTTAAATCATATTAAGGCAATATTGTCTCCTGTTCTTCAATAAGGACAAAAGAGACATCTAATAACGTTACCAGTCAGTATATCCTGACTTCTGTATTGAATAATAACTTACACTGTTCTATGTGGATTCACTTTGAAGCTAGTGTTTCCTTTCTTGAATAGTGTTACATTTACCTCTATTCAATTGATAGAGAATTCTAGTTGATCTGCCGATTTCTGACATAATACTAAGCCATAAAAAGAAAACATACAGCAGCTATGGATCCTGCTGAAGTTCCTCAGTTTGTTTTCAATTTAAATCAAAAGGTGGATAAAATGGGGCAGGCAATACTTGATCTGCAACTAGAAACACAGGTTCTCAGGGAATTAATAAAAGATCTAAAAGAACAACGCACCCCCACTGTGGAACCACAGGTTAGTTTACCCGAATTTTTTTCTGGTGATAGGAGAACATACAGACAATTCAAAAATGCATGTCACCTCCTATTTAACTTGAAACCTCACACCTACCCTACAGACACGGTCAGGGTACTTTCCACTATATCTTTCCTCAGGTCAGAACCCAGGGTATGGGCAGACCACCTATATGAAAGTAATGATCCATTAATTAATTCTTTTTCCGGATTCTTCTCAGCTATGGATGAATTATACAGTGACTCTGATATTCAACTCTCTGCTGAACAAAAGATGAGAAATCTTAGACAAGGGAAGAGATCCGTCGAGGATTATATTACAGAGTTTAAATTATATGCCTCTGATTCAGCTTGGAGTCTGGTTTCACTCCGGAATCAGTTTAGACTTGGCTTATCAGATCAAGTTAAGGATGAACTTGCGAGGATAGAAATGCCAAGTACTCTAGATGCTTTAATGAAACTATCCACGCAAATAGATCGTAGACTCAGAGAACGCAAGATGGAACGCAGTCATGCTGACAGTCCTCTCAAACAACCATCATATAACACCTCTCACTCAAAAGCCACAACATCAGATCAGTCCACTCCTATGGAGATAGGAGTTATTAGAGGACCACTTACTGCAGAAGAAAGACAGAGAAGACGGACAAATCAGCTATGTATGTACTGTGCTAACCCCAATCATATGGTCACAGACTGTCCTGTACTTCGCAAGACCAAAAAGAGTAAGTCTACTATTTTAACTACTACAACCAAAGTAATAAAACCTTTACCTTACTGCAATTTATCTATTTTATTACAGTGGGACCTTAGACGATTGCCAATCAATGCCATTGTGGATTCCGGAGCGTTTGGGAATTTCATCGATAAAACTACTGTACTAAATAATAAAATACCCACTGTTGCAAAAAACCACCCTGTCTCACTCAAGGTTATTGATGGCTCTGTTTTAGTAAATGGTCCTATTACACATCATACAGTTCCGTTATTAGTTACTACTCAAGAGGGACATTATGAATATATTACTTTTGATGTCATACCGTCCCCTCATTTCCAAGTTGTTTTAGGTCTCTACTGGTTGCAATTACATAATCCCACCATAGATTGGACTTCACTCACCATGTCTTTTCAGTCATCATTTTGTAAAAACACCTGTTTCCCTCAACCTGTGGTTTTACAAACTAGTACAGAATTACCTAGTATACCACATCACTATTTGGATTTTCAGGAAGTATTCAGCAAGGTGGAGGCCGACTCCTTACCACCTCATCGGGTATACGACTGCCCAATAGAACTCATTCCTGGATCTACCTTACCAGTAGGTCATCTTTACCCACTTAGTCAACCTGAATTAGAACATTTAAAGGTCTATTTACAAGACAATCTTAAGAAAGGTTTTATCCGACCATCCACCTCACCTGCAGCAGCCGGAATGTTTTTCGTGACCAACAAAGATTCAACTCTTCGTCCCATCATCGACTACAGGGAGCTCAATAAACGTACTGTAAAAAATCGGTATCCACTCCCTTTAATACCAGAAATGATTGAACGGTTAACTGACGCTACAATATTCACTAAACTGGATTTGCGTGGGGCTTACAACCTAATTCGCATTAGGGAAGGCGACGAATGGCTCACTGCTTTTAGAACAAGATACGGGTTATTTGAATACCTAGTGATGCCATTCGGCCTTTGTAATGCCCCCGCAACCTTTCAGCACTTTATAAACGATATATTTCGAGATCTCTTAGATGTTTGCCTTGTTGTCTATCTAGACGACATCCTGATTTACTCGCAGAACATCAAAGATCATATAAAACATGTCCGATGGGTCCTGGCTCGACTGAACGTTCATAAGTTATATGCTAAGCTTGAGAAATGCTCATTCCACCAATCTACCATCTCTTTTTTAGGTTATACCATCTCTTCAGAAGGTATTCAGATGCAGACTCAAAAGGTAGAAGCTGTTAAGAACTGGCCACAACCCCAAGACCGAAAATCCTTACAGAGATTTCTCGGATTCGCTAATTATTATAGAAAGTTCATAAGGAATTTTTCTAGAATAGTCAAACCTTTAACTCAACTCACAGGTACGACGCAGCCATTTATTTGGGAACCAAAGCATACTACAGTCTTCGAACTACTAAAAACGTTGTTCACTGAAGCTCCTGTTTTACATTTACCGAATCCCGATCTCCAGTATGTTCTTGAGGTGGACTCTTCGGATTACGCCATAGGTGCAGTATTATCCCAACAAAAGGGGCCCCATGAACCTCTACATCCAATTTCATTTTTCTCGAAGTCTATGACTCCAGCTGAAAAGAACTACGCAATCGGAGACAAAGAATTGCTAGCAATCCGAAAGTCATTGGAATTTTGGAGGCACCTCCTGGAGGGTGCAAAGAAAACTTTCATAATATACACTGATCACAAAAACCTACAATATCTCCAAAATAATAAGACCCTCTCCTCCAGACAAGTCAGGTGGAGTCTCTATTTCGCACGTTTTGATTTTCAGATACTTTATCGTCCAGCTGATAAAAACGGAAAAGCAGATGCTCTCTCACGTCAGACTACTCATTCTTCACAGAATACCAATCCAACCATTATCATACCTACTGAACGATTCATAGGTTTAACCTCGGATTTCCTAAAGGATATACAAAAGTTTTCATATTTACCACTACCAGAAACCAAGACAACTTTTGTCAACCGCAATGGAGTTTTCTACTACAAAGATCGGATTTTCGTACCCGAACCTTTAAGACCTCAAGTTTTGCAAGAACAGCACGATTCTCCTATGGCTGGTCATCCAGGAGAAAGGCGAACATTGGAGTTATTAAGCAGAACTTATTGGTGGCCAGACATGAAAAAGTCTATATCAGATTACATAAAAACTTGCCTTACTTGCCAAACCTGTAAAACAGAAAAAAAAAGCCCATACGGATTACTCATGCCTTTACCTGTTTCAGATAGACCCTGGAAACAAGTTGGCATAGATTTTATCGTTGATCTACCACCTTCAAGGAATTTTACCACCATAATGGTAGTTGTTGATAGTTTCTCTAAAATGGCCCATTTTCTACCGTTCCATAAACTCCCAACAGCACCTGAAACTGCAAGACTATTTATTGATCACATCATCAAGTTACATGGGCTTCCCAATATCATCATTTCCGATCGGGGTTCGCAATTCACTTCACGGTTTTGGCAATGCCTCTGTAAATCCCTCAACATAAAACATCAGTTTACAACATCATTTCATCCACAATCAAACGGACAAGTTGAGAGAATCAACCAATGGTTGGATGAATATTTACGATGTTTTTGCGCCTATCAACAACATGACTGGATATCATTTATCTCATCTGCTGAATTTGCTTACAACAATCTATTGAATTCCTCGACAAAACTCACACCATTCTTTGCTAACTACGGTTATCATCCCACCTTCACTTCACTTTCTGCTACTCCTTCTGATTCTCCCTTGGTAGATGAGTTCAATAACTCTTTGATGGACAACTTCAATTTTATTAAGGAAAACATCCAAAAAGCCCAGAATTCACAAAAGCATCATTACGATTTAAGACACAGGGAAGCACCTCAATACAAAACTGGAGACCAAGTCTGGTTATCAACCAGAAACCTGAGGATACAAGTGCCCAGTAGGAAGTTAACCCAAAAATATTGCGGTCCCTTCACTATTCTGAAAGTAATCAATCCAAATGCAGTTACTTTGGACCTTCCACCTTCCATGAAGATACATGCTACCTTCCATGTTTCCCTCCTCAAACCATACTTTCCAACCAGATTAAAATCATCTCTTACACCCTCAACTATTCAACTCCAGGATTCCGATGTTTATGAAGTTGATCAGATATTGGATTCAAGATTTTCCAAAGGGGAACTACAGTACCTGGTGAGATGGAAAAACTTCTCCCAGGACGACGATACTTGGGAACCATCGAGTAATATATATGCCCCCAGACTGGTATCTAGGTTCCATCAAAAATACCCTGATTCTCCTCGGCCTCAAGCTGAGGATCAGCTTGTTTAACGGGGGGATCATGTCAGGGATCAGGTTGTTTCTACTCTTAATTGGATCACCAATCATATTCTGACAACGCCTAAATAACACCTGAATACCTAACTAACCTTGCTTAGTATTTTGTTTCTCCTTGCCAGAGCAACACTGAGCCTTTTCCTTGAGACTTCCTAGTTTCACTGGATATTCATTATCTAACTGAACTCTCCTTAACAAAGCTTGTTTGTTTTCCTATACAGGAGGAATTGTTGCCGAACTACTAAAGAACCTAATCATACAATTAATTCAAAACCTCTCACAGCCTGGAATCTCTAACACAGGACCTACTTCTGGACAGCTTTATTACAAACACAGGGTAACTAACCGTATCTGCAGTAAGTGTGCCTTTTAACCTGGAAACTTGTCAGCTCTCCGGTTATCTCTCCCCTGCTCTCTCACAGCGTTCAACCGCTGACATCACTCTGACAGCCTGCAACTCCTCTCGCTGTTCAGACAGGAAGTATCTGGATTGCTGCCAGTTTTCGTACAGACACCGGAGTTTCACTGCCACATAAGAAGACACTGTGAGTACTTAGCAAACTTTTCTATTAAGTTGTCAACTGTACTCCATCTGAGTATTACATTACAAGAGTTATCTGGGACATTTTGTTTATTTGAAACACTGCTTCAAACTTGTGATCTGTTTGGATTAATCAATTGAACTGTCATTTCCTGTGTATCTCAGCTGCTAATTTCTAAGAAGTATACCAATTCCTGTTCATGACTTTAAATCATATTAAGGCAATATTGTCTCCTGTTCTTCAATAAGGACAAAAGAGACATCTAATAACGTTACCAGTCAGTATATCCTGACTTCTGTATTGAATAATAACTTACACTGTTCTATGTGGATTCACTTTGAAGCTAGTGTTTCCTTTCTTGAATAGTGTTACATTTACCTCTATTCAATTGATAGAGAATTCTAGTTGATCTGCCGATTTCTGACAGTATGACAGGAGGTTTTATACCGAGATCTGCAGTGGATTAAAACCAGCAGGTATTTTATAAAAACTGGGAATACTGTGATGGGTATGACAGGAGGTTTTATACCGAGATCTGCAGTGGGTTAAAACCAGCAGGTATTTTATAAAAACTGGGAATACTCTGATCGGTATGACATGAGGTTTTATACCGAGATCTGCAGTGGGTTAAAACCATCAGGTATTTTATAAAAACTGGGAATACTGTGATGGGTATGACATGAGGTTTTATACCGAGATCTGCAGTGGATTAAAACCAGCAGGTATTTTATAAAAACGGGGAATACTGTGATGGGTATAACAGGAGGTTTTATACCGAGATCTGCAGTGGGTGAAAACCAGCAGGTATTTTATAAAAACTGGTTATACTGTGATGGGTATGACAGGAGGTTTTATACCGAGATCTGCCGTGGGTTAAAACCACCAGGTATTTTATAAAAACTGGGAATACTGTTATGGGTATGACAGGAGGTTTTATACCGAGATCTGCAGTGGGTTAAAATCAGCAGGTATTTTATAAAAACTGGGAATACTGTGACGGGTATGACATAAGGTTTTATACCGAGATCTGCAGTGGATTAAAACCAGCAGGTATTTTACTAAAACTGGGAATACTGTGATGGGTATGACAGGAGGTTTTATACCAAGATCTGCAGTGAGTTAAAACCAGCAGGTATTTTATAAAAACTGGGAATACTGTGATGGGTATGACATGAGGTTTTATACCGAGATCTGCAGTGGGTTAAAATCAGCAGCTATTTTATAAAAACTGGGAATACTGTGACGGGTATGACAGGAGGTTTTATACCGAGATCTGCAGTGGGTTAAAACCAGCAGGTATTTTACTAAAACTGGGAATACTGTGATGGGTATGACATGAGGTTTTATACCGAGATCTGCAGTGGGTTAAAACTAGCAGGTATTTTATAAAAACTGGGAATACTGTGACGGGTATAACAGGAGGTTTTATACCGAGATCTGCAGTGGATTAAAACCAGCAGGTATTTTATAAAAACTGGGAATACTGTTATGGGTATGACATGAGGTTTTATACCGAGATCTGCAGTGGATTAAAACCAGCAGGTATTTTATAAAAACTGGGAATACTGTGATGGGTATGACAGGAGGTTTTATACCGAGATCTGCAGTGGGTTAAAACCAGCAGGTATTTTATAAAAATGGGGAATACTGTGATGGGTATGACAGGAGGTTTTATACCGAGATCTGCAGTGGGTTAAAACCAGTAGGTATTTTACTGTGATGGGTATGACAGGAGGTTTTATACCGAGATCTGCAGTGGATTAAAACCAGCAGTTATTTTATAAAAACTGGGAATACTGTGATGGGTATGACAAGAGGTTTTATACTGAATTCTGCATTGGGTTAAAACCAGCAGGTATTTTATAAAAACTGGGAATACTGTGATGGGTTTGACAGGAGGTTTTATACTGAGATCTGCAGTGGGTTAAAACCAGCAGGTATTTTGCTAAAACTGGGAATACTGTGATGGGTATGACAGGAGGTTTTATACCGAGATCTGCAGTGGGTTAAAACCAGCAGGTATTTTATAAAAACTGGGAATATTGTGATGGGTATGGCATGAGGTTTTTTACCGAGATCTGCAGTGGGTTAAAACCAGCAGGTATTTTATAAAAACTGGGAATACTGTTATGGGTATGACATGAGTTTTATACCGAGATCTGCAGTGGGTTAAAACCAGCAGGTATTTTACTAAAACTGGGAATACTGTGATGGGTATGACATGAGGTTTTATACCGAGATCTGCAGTGGGTTAAAACTAGCAGGTATTTTATAAAAACTGGGAATACTGTGACGGGTATAACAGGAGGTTTTATACCGAGATCTGCAGTGGATTAAAACCAGCAGGTATTTTATAAAAACTGGGAATACTGTTATGGGTATGACATGAGGTTTTATACCGAGATCTGCAGTGGATTAAAACCAGCAGGTATTTTATAAAAACTGGGAATACTGTGATGGGTATGACAGGAGGTTTTATACCGAGATCTGCAGTGGGTTAAAACCAGCAGGTATTTTATAAAAATGGGGAATACTGTGATGGGTATGACAGGAGGTTTTATACCGAGATCTGCAGTGGGTTAAAACCAGTAGGTATTTTACTGTGATGGGTATGACAGGAGGTTTTATACCGAGATCTGCAGTGGATTAAAACCAGCAGTTATTTTATAAAAACTGGGAATACTGTGATGGGTATGACAAGAGGTTTTATACTGAATTCTGCATTGGGTTAAAACCAGCAGGTATTTTATAAAAACTGGGAATACTGTGATGGGTTTGACAGGAGGTTTTATACTGAGATCTGCAGTGGGTTAAAACCAGCAGGTATTTTGCTAAAACTGGGAATACTGTGATGGGTATGACAGGAGGTTTTATACCGAGATCTGCAGTGGGTTAAAACCAGCAGGTATTTTATAAAAACTGGGAATATTGTGATGGGTATGGCATGAGGTTTTTTACCGAGATCTGCAGTGGGTTAAAACCAGCAGGTATTTTATAAAAACTGGGAATACTGTTATGGGTATGACATGAGTTTTATACCGAGATCTGCAGTGGGTTAAAACCAGCAGGTATTTTTAAATAGTTAAAGAATCCTCTTAAAATCCAGAGAATATATTTCCTTTAGTATTAAATGGATACAAAAGAACAAAAAGAAAATACTCTTAGGGAGTATTTTAATATTGAACTGTTGCTTGCATATAACTATGACCCTTGCAAATGGATTCAACACATAGTCAAATACAAGCAGGCATGCACTACTGGAGCCAGCTGAGCACATCTGGTAATCTAATGAGGCATATGTGTGTAGCCGTTAATCACCAGCTAGCTCCCAGTAGTGCATCACTGCTAGTGAGCCTATTTAGGTATGCTTTTCAGCAAAGGATACCAAGAGAAGGAAGCAAATTAGATAATATAAGTGAATTTAAAAGTATTTTAGAATGATATGCTCTGTCTGAATTATGTAAGTTTAATTTTGACTTTTCTTTCCCTTTAATATAAAAATTGTGCCCCCCAACAGATGTTTTCAACAAATTTATATCTATAGCTTAAAGGGAGACTCAAGTGAGAATGAAACTTACATGATTCAGATAGAGCAGCAATTGTAAACAACCTTTTAATGTACTTCCATTAACAAAATGTGCACAGTCTTTGTATATTTACATTTTATTAGTCACCAGCTCTTACTGAGCATGTGCAAGACTTCACATAATATATGCATTTGTGATTGGCTGATGGCTGTCACATGATACAGAGGGAGTGGAAATACACTGAAATTTGTCAGACAAGAATCTACTACTCATGTGAAGTTCAGATTTAGTGCTATTGCATTGTCTTGTTATCTTGCATTTGTTGTTTATGCACATCTACTGTATTTACTGCTCCTTTAACCCTTTGAGCGCTAAGCACTTTCCCACCTGGGTGCTAAGATTTTTTAATGTTTTTTTTAATTTTTTTATGTTTTGAACAATTTTTTTTAACTTTTATTTTATTTTATTCAGACCCCAAGACTTACACTGTTGGAAAGGTTAGACGAGTACCTTTCCAATGGTGGTTCTTGGGGGTCTGTAGCTGCTTAGATGCCTGAGATACAGGCTTCTAAGCAGCATGCCCCCCTGCTCCTATACTTAGCATTGTTAAGTATAAATAAAGTTGCACAGTGACGTCATCACGCAAAACGGGAAGCCCCGGCGATGCCTGTCTACAGGCACTATCGCCGGGTTAGGAGCGGGTGGGAGCCCACAGATCTCCCTCAAGGTGGGAGAGTGCTCATGACGGCTCTGAGCCGTCATTAGCACCAGAGTGGGAAACTCTGTGACGGCTCAGAGCCGTCATTAGCACTCAAAGGGTTAAGTAAGTGTGATTGATTTTCTCCTCTTTGTGTTACCTAAACCTGAATACCTTCTTATACAGGTGAAACTTGAAAAGTTAGAATATTGTGCAAAAGTGAGGAGTAGAGGACTTCCTGTTGGAGGCGGGGCATGCAGGTGGTTGCAGGTAGCTGCAGGTGCTGAGGACGCTCCGTGCCTCTGAGAGAGGCCCAAATCAATTTCCAACATATGCACTGGTTTCCCTTGGCCATATCCAGGCTTGGGAACATGGATTACAATCCAGCATGGGAAGTCCGAGTTGCAGCCTAAAAGTGCACGGTGGCTGGTGCACACCATTTCTATAAATACTCCCAATTGTTAAACTATCATTATCTCAAGATAAGCCCTCTGTTATATTTAAGGCTTTACATCAGTGACTGACAACGCCTCTACCCATTATACCTTACACCTGAATGGCGTCTGTAGAGAGGCTCTAGGCTCACCTGCACAAGAACTGTCTTCTCGATCGAGCATACCTACACGCTGATATACAGGACTCAGATCGAGGATCCTGGCACTCACCTGGTTGAGTGTGCGGTGTGCTTGGTGGCGGTCTCTCCTCTCGTAGGCGGTGCTGTCTGGGGTATTTGGAGTTCCCGGTGCAGGCGAGGAGGTAGTCTCTCTCCAGGGTTGAGAGCGGAGCGGTGGCGGCTTGGAGACCGCCGCGAGGAATCTTGGGCCCCCTGGTTTGGCAGACAGCGGAGGTGATCCCGCCCCCTTCAACCTGAGTCATCGGGGGGCGACGCAGCACATCGGCCCTGGTTGCTGTGTGCTTAGACCCCCCCTCGCCGAAGACCGGCACCTCAGCTGAGAAGGAGGAGTGTCAAAGGTGTACGCTTGTCTGGCCGCAAGTTCCCTCTGGCGTGGGCGCGCTGTACCCCCCTCGCAGAGGATCACCTGTTAGGAAAGTAGTTGGGGTTTGTTCTGAGTTCAGGGCATTGTAAGGGCTGAAGTTTGAACGGTCAGGCAAGGTACCTGGATGGAGTAACAGCGGCAAGGTACTGTACTTTGATATTTGTATATATGCTGGCCCAGATTAATCTCTTTTTGGGTACATTGATCGTATCTATAC
The DNA here is from genome assembly GCF_027579735.1 of Bombina bombina. Lineage (NCBI taxonomy): Eukaryota > Metazoa > Chordata > Amphibia > Anura > Bombinatoridae > Bombina > Bombina bombina. The sequence goes on from NC_069510.1 coordinate 159,066,718, forward strand.
AGCCTGCTTAAGTGTCCTAAAAACTTTTTGCATTCGACATATTGGGCCTTGTGGTTGGAACTACAGAGCGATTTGACAGCTTAAGATCGGCTGAATAGGCTGGCTGTGAAGGCAGTAAAGACTTTGCTGTAAAAATATCATCATTTGAGCTGAATTGCACTACGAGAAAAGTTATTACTTTCTTTGTGTGGATTGTTTATGTATGTATATTCTGCCTTAACACAAAGTTTTCTCTACCTAGACGTTTTGGTATTACCTATATATACCCTGCAGTAATTACAAACCCCCTCTTGTCTCAAGTTACTGGTTTTTTTTGAATGCAGGTTGTTGGGTGATAGTATAGCCATAAAAAGGTGATTACAGAAGGTCAATAGATATTAGAATACAGTGGCTATATGAAACTCTTTCTTAATAGCTAACAGCTGAATGAGCTTTTTTTAGGCTGAGAAGCATATATACCTGAAACACACAACATAGAGTAAGTTCCTAGTTGAACTCACGGTGACAGATTTATATCACCAAGGCTCCTATAGGTGTATCCTTGACGAATTAATAGCCTTAAATACTAGACATTGGTCCATATCCTATCAAATCAAGGCTAGAATTATATATTAGAGTGTTCATGCATACACAAGCTGTACTGGGTATCACCTATTGTGTTGTTCTAGGTTTGAAACTGAGTCCACACTAAATTTGGGTAAAAATAATGTACCACCACTGATCTCTTACCTATCTGTTTCTGTTTTATTAAACTAAAAGGGTTTAGAAGTAAGGAATAATTTCCACACACTCTGGTTTATACTAAAACACAGAGATTTGAAGATCAGTAGGGACTCTTGATTTAAAATACTGTATCACTTTCTGGAGAATAAATTGTCGTAATATATACGAAAAATTAGCACTCAAAGCAGGGCTACATAAAGAGTTTCACTTAAAGATAATCTATTAAGGTATTATTAGTTTTTTTTTTTTTTTTTTTTTTTTTACCACTGTGCTAAATCTTCCAGATAAATACCTAGTGCTTCTCAGATAAATACTAGCTGTGCTCTGTTCATGGATAAGTACATGCAGCAAAGGAGTTCTCCTTCCAATATGCCCCCCAAATCCCGAGAAAAAAAGGGGAGTAGCAGGAACTTGGACTCTAGCGCTGTATCCCCTCTGGATAAAAGTGTCTCCAATCGTTCCCCCAATAATTTGATGGAATTTGCAGCTGAAGTAGCTAAAATATTGACGCCGCAATTTGATATGATCAAACAGGAGATCAGAAATGAGATATCAAGCCTCACTTTGGAGGTTAGACAGTTTTGTCAACCAGACTAGATGAAATGGAAAATCGGATCTCAGATTTGGAAGATAGACTTAATGTCAGTGATCCGATAATGGACACGCATAGTAAATCTATTCTCGCGTTGCAAGCCAAGGTTGAAGATCTTGAGGATCGATCGAGGCGCAGCAACCTCAAACTAATTGGCTTGCCCAAGTCTTCTGAGTTTCAAGATTTGATGAATTTTGTCACTGTCAGACTACCACAGGCCTTGTAGATCCCAGTTCCTGCTGCTCCCTTTCTGATTGAAAGGGTTCATAGGATAGGCCAAAGGCATGAACAGAGTGAGGTCTCAAGACCTAGGCCAGTAATCTTTAAATTTGTCAATTTTCAGGACAAATTAACATTCCTCAAGCATTACAGGAAATGTGGTTCTCTCTCTCTGGGCTCGCATAAATTACTATTGTTTCAGGATTTCTCTTCGGAAACATTAACCAAAATAAGAGATATGTCCTTTTTTTATGGGAGGCTACAGAAAGAGAACTACAATATTAGGTTAATTTACCCAGCAAAGCTAATAGTGCAGAAAGACGGCAGTACACACACACTTAACAATGTTATGGAGGCTGAGACCTTTTGTAGGGAGGCAGGGGTCCCATGATTATGTCTCTAACACAATGGGAACAAGGTTTTGATCACAGAATCTGAATATTTTTATTATTTAGAGTTAATGAAATGAGTAATATGGTTCTTGAATGTAAGAATATGATAGTTTTAGAAATGGTGTTTTTATGTTTGTCACGGGGTCTGTGTGGGGGCGGGTTGTGTTCTTCTTTTTTTTTTTTTTTCTCCCTCTCTCTCTCCCCCCTACTCCCTCGCTTACCTCCCTCCTCCTCCCCGGGTCTCTGTTATGGCCCACTGTGGGGATGGGTCTCCATTGCTTCATGAAGAAAAACGTTGTGAATCCTTTTACTCCCCTTGATTGATATTAGATCAGTAAGATGAATAGTACTGATGATGTTTAATCTTAGTCTCTTGTCTTGGAATATAGGGGGCATCAATTCACCTATTAAAAGAAAAACTGTAATAAAACATTTGGGCAAATTCAATCCGGATATAGTCTTTCTACAAGAATTACATCTTGATGCTAGTGAAATACCCAAACTTAAATCTAAGTGGGTGGGGGAAGTGGTGGCTGCTCCATTTACCTCTAGGAAGAGGGGGGTGGCAATATTATTGAATCGTAAGTTAGAATTCAGTATAGGTAATGTTGAACTTGACTCTGAAGGGAGGTTTTCAATATTGGATTTGGAAATTAAAGGTATTAAATATACACTTTGTAATATATATGGTCCTAATCAAGTTGACCAAAATTTTTGGTCCGTCCTAATGGTAAAATTACATAGTTTCATATGAGCAAATTTAATTATCGCAGGTGATTTTAACCTACTAGCAGACCCCTTGCTGGATAATTCGAATAATAAGATGCTAAACAGCAGAGGTAGAAAAATGAGAATATTTCAGAGATTATGTTCTCATCTGGGGATGGTTGATTTATGGCGAGTTCAGAATCCGGATGTTCGCTCTTATACATGTATTTCGCATGCGCAGCGATCTTTCTCCAGACTAGACTATTTTTTGATTTCAGAAACCATGCTAGCGCAGAATTGGACCACCAGAATTGAAGATATAGTTATTTCTGACCATGCGGTTATTGTACTGGGACTTAGGGCCGTAGGTAGACGGCTTGGTCAGAACTATATTTCCTTCCCTAGATATCTGAGTAATAATATTAAATTTCAGAACCATCTCCGTTTGAAATGGGCTGAATATCTCAATAATAATCATAATTATATAGACAAGATTGAGATATTCTGGGAGGCTTCTAAAGCCGTCTTACGCGGAGAGATTAAGTCCTATACACTTTACCCGTCAAAAAGTAGTAGTACAGGGGCTAGACAATTAGCCAACCGCGTGAAGAATACATATAGAGCGTATATTACTAGGCGCACGAAAGAGCGCTGGGATGCCTATGTCACAGCGAAGACACTTCGGGACTCATTCCTGAAGCAGATTAGTGCCCAGGAAGAACTCAGAATGAAAGCAAGGTATGGAGGGTTTACGGGTAGATCAGCAAAGTTCCTAGCAAGGCTAGCTAAATTTTCTCCTAGATACGCAATTACCTCTATTAAACAAGGAACCTTGAGACACACAAGCCATACTGATATAGAAAAAGTATTTTTTGACTTTTTCCAGGATCTATATACTCAAGAGCCTATCAATCTACAGAAAAAAGAGACATTTTGGGGGAAGATTAAAACCCCACGTATATCCATAGAAGCCAGAGACGCCATCAATGCTCCTATTACGGAAGAGGAAATAATGTGGGCAATTAAAAACGCAAATCCCAATAAAGCAGCTGGTCCAGATGCTCTCCCCATAGAATACTATAGAATCCTCCAACCCCAGGTGCTTCCTATATTAGTTAAGTTATTTCATTTCTATTTTTCCGATAATACGAGCTGTTCCACATCTTTTACAGCCGCAAATATCTCACTGATCCTTAAGAAGGGGAAAGATCCTGAATTACCAAGTTCCTATAGACCTATTTCGGTTTTAAATACCGACTATAAGTTGCTGGCGTCTATCATAGCCCTACGATTAAAACCTTATATGGGCGATTTAATTCATGAGAATCAATCTGGCTTTATGCATGGTCATAAGGCGACAAGGAACATAAGGAAATTACTAATCCTGATTGAATCTTTTTGGAATATATATAAAACTAAGGAATCTTATGGAAGCATTGACAAGGCTATTTTGACAGTTGATGCGGAAAAGGCTTTCGACAGGGTCAGTTGGGATCATTTGTTTTCTACGTTAGATGAATTTGGGTTCTCGGGCCCTTTTAACAATTATATAAGTTTAATTTACAGTACCCCCTCCTCGGCGGTAATTATCAATAACACCTCTACTCAGCGATTCAATCTATTCAGAGGGACTAGACAGGGTTGCCCACTTTCCCCCTTCTTGTTTAATCTCAGTATAGAACCACTGGCCATTCTAATACGGCAAGAACTGGAGGGGATTCCATTAGCGCGTGAGAAGTTGATTCTTCTTCTCTATGTGGATGATCTCCTCCTATTTCTATCTAACCTTGCAGTGTCATTACCTATCCTACAGAGTATTACCCAAGAGTTCGGGGAAATCTCAGGGTTTAAGATTAATACATCTAAATCTGAGCTTATGTGGATAGATAAAAATCCCGCACTGCAGCTGAACCACCCTTTCAGGGAGGTCCCGCAGATTACATATCTGGGCTTACGACTATCTAGAAACCCGGAGGAATGGTATGTTTTAAATTATAGGTCAGTAATGGACTCCTGTAAGAGTAAACTAGATGAATGGACTAGGCTTCCTATCTCATTAACAGCTCGGGTGACTTTGATTAAAACAATCATCTTCCCAAAGCTCCTTTATATTATGCAAAACATCCCTTGGTTCCTACACAAGAGAGATATCACCATATATAATAAGGCCTGTTCCAAATTTTTTATGGAATGGCAAAAGACCGCGGATTGCCGCAGGTAGGCTCATGAACTCTAAGACATCAGCAGGTTTGGCACTCCCCGATATTCAGACATATAATCTGGTTATAATAGCTAGATTCGCATTTGATTGGTTAACTGGGAAGGAGCAAATCACGTCGTTTATGTGGGAATCACAGCTTGTGGCCCCATTTAAATTGAAAGCTCTGTTACACTGTCCACTTACCTCACTTCCTTCTAACATATTCTATCTAGACACCCTGAAGAATGTCATTATTGCCTGGCAAAGACTATGTACAGAAATGGGCAACTCACCCTATGTTTCCCAATATCTACCTATAGTGGGTAATCCAGAATTTAGTCCTGGCCTCTCGAATCGGATATTCATAGATTGGGAATCTAAAGGTCTCCAAACCTTATGTCAGATGCGGGACACGGGAGGGCATACATTATTAATCCAAGAAATTGTATCTCGGTTTGATCTAGGGCCACGGGAGTTCTATGCCTACCTCCAAGTTAGGCACTTTCTCCAAGCGATAATTATGAAATATGGGAACGACTGGTCCCTGGGTGAGCTGCAGACTAGGATCTCAATGTACGCAGCAGGAATATATGCAATTTCCCCTCTATATTTACTATTAAAGCAGAAAACATCAAAAGCACAAGTAGACGAGATGGTTGTTAGATGGGCTAACCTATTCTCGGATATAGATGAGCAGATTATCATAGAGAGCTTTAAAATAACGCAACAGTCCTGGGTCCCAACATCTTGGAGGGAGTCCCAGATAAAAATCGGGCTACAGAGATATCTTACGCCTGCTGTGTTAGCCAAATGGTATAAAACAAAAGCTCTTTGCCCTAGATGTTCAAATACTGGTGCTGACCTCTTCCATTGTTTATGGAGTTGCCCTAAGGTATCTCAATATTGGGGGAAAATCATATTTTGGATGACAGTTGTTTTGAAGGTGGACTATAAAATATCCCCTTTTTTCTGGTAAAATATCGGCACACAGTTAAGAATCATAACTTGATAAATACTATCATATTAACCGCACGGAATCTTATTTTCAAGACTTGGAAAGCAGCCGCTTTACCTACAATGGCACAATTTAAAAGGGCGTTGACTGATCAGTTCATAATAGAACAGATTAACTTACCTTACCCACAAGAAAAACACCTAGTAGTATTTTTTAAGAAATGGGAGATATTTTTAAGATCGTTACCCCTATTGCATCAAAAAAAATTAATTAAACCATTTAGTAATTCGGAATATTTACAGATGAACATTTTGGCAGGTCACTTCCCTGGAGAATGGGCAATGGACACTGAGTGAGTGCTTGGGGGTGAGATGGGGGTGAGATGAGGGTGGGGGGCGGAGATGAGCGTTTCCTGTCTCCTTTCCTTTTTTTTTTCTTTTTTTTTTTTTTTGTTTGATTGTTGGTTTGTTTTGTTTTGTGGTGTCTTGTTTGTGGTCTGGGCTGGCTTCTGGCTATACTGTATATTTGGCACCGTACATATAATGTGGGGATAGAAAGCGAGAAAATAACTGAGTCGAAGAAAGCATAGCTAGCTTACTCAGGGCGATTTGGTTACACTACACAATTTTAGCCAATTCTGAATGTTCACTTTAAAAGATGGCAGTAAGAATAGTTTTCAATTAGCCACGGGCACTATTGGCTCACTGGTTTGGTTCACTTTGTTTGTATCTAATTATGTATGGATTTGTGTATAATCACTGTTTCTCATTACCTTTAGTTTAAGAAAGAAGGTAATCTTTTAATTGCAAATGTTTTCTCATATTTTAATATACAGACATATACGTTTATATATAAAGGGTTTTTTAGTAGATGTTTATACAGCACTTTATTCATTATTCCCCACAAAGGATTCATGACGAATATGTTTTTCTTTGGTTCACAAATTGTATAGCCTATGATGCATTATATCAACTTGAATATTGTATGTATGTTTTTTTTTTCTTTGTCACTGGTCAAGTATCTGTCTGTAATTATTCGGAATCTCAATAAAAAAGAAAAAGAATTTAAAAAAAAAAAAAAAAAAGAATATTGTGCAAAAGTTCATTTATTTCACTAATGCAACTTAAAAGGTGAAACTAATATATGAGATAGACTCATTACATACAAAGCAAGATAGTTCAAGCGGTGATTTGTCATCATTGTGATGATTATGGCTTACAGCTCATGAAAACCCCAAATCCACAATCTCAGAAAATTAGAATATTGTGAAAAGGTGCAATATTCTAGGCTCAAAGTGTCCCACTCTAATCAGCTAATTAAGCCATAACACCTGCAAAGGGTCCCTGAGCCTTTAAATGGTTTCTCAGTCTGGTTCAGTAGGAATCACAAGCATGGGAAAGACGGCTGACCTGACAGTTGTGCAGAAAACCATCACTGACACCCTCCATAAGGAGGGAAAGCCTCAAAAGGTAATTGCAAAAGAAGTTGGATGTTCCCAAAGTGCTGTATCAAAGCACATTAATAGAAAGTTATGTGGAAGTGAAAAGTGTGGAAGAAAAAGGTACACAAGCAGCAGGGATGACCGCAGCCTGGAGAGGATTGTCAGGAAAAGGCCATTCAAAAGTGTTGGAGACTTTCACAAGGAGTTTACTGAGGCTGGAGTCAGTGCATCAAGAGCCACCACACAGAGACGGATCCTGGATATGGGCTTCAAATGTCGTATTCCTCTTGTCAAGCCACTCCTGAACAACAAACAACGTCAGAAGCGTCTTCCCTGGGCTAAGGAAAACAGATCTGGTCTGTTGCTCAGTGGTGCAAAGTCCTCTTTTCTGATGAGAGCAAAATTTGCATCTCATTTGGAAACCAAGGACCCAGAGTATGGAGGAAGAATGGAGAGGCACACACTGCAAGATGCTTGAAGTTCAGTGTGAAGTTTCCACAATCTGTGTTGATTTGGGGAGCCATGTCATCTGCTGGTGTTGGTCCACTGTGCTTCATTAAGTCCAGGGTCAATGCAACCACCACAAGATTTTGGAGCACTTCATGCTTCCTTCCGCAGACGAGCTCTATGGGGATGCTGACTTCATTTTCCAGCAGGACTTGGCACCTGCCCACAGTGCCAAAAGCACCAAAACCTGGTTCAATGACCGTGGGATTACTGTGCTTGATTGGCCAGCAAACTCGCCTGACCTGAACCCCATAGAGAATCTATGGGGCATTGCCAAGAGAAAGATGAGAGACATTAGACCGAACAATGCAGAAGAGCTGAAGGCCGCTATTAAAGCATCCTGGTCTTCCATAACACCTCAGCAGTGCCACAGGCTGATAGCTTCCATACCACGCCACATTGAGGCAGTAATTGCTGCAAAAGGGGCCCAAACCAAGTACTGAGTACATACAGTATGCATGCTTATACTTTTCAGAGGTCCAATATTGTCCTATGTAAAATCCTTGTTTTATTGATTGCATGTAATATTCTAATTTTCTGAGATTGTGGATTTGGGGTTTTATGACAAATCACGGCTTAAACTATCTTGCTTTGCATGTAATGAGTCTATCTCATATATTAGTTTCACCTTTTAAGTTGCATTAGTGAAATAAATGGACTTTTGCACCATATTCTAGTTTTTCGAGTGTTACCTGTATATTTCATGTAATGCATTGCTTCTGTGATATTTATCCTCAGTCTATACTGTGCTTTTTCTATATATTAGTTTTGTAATTTGACTGTTTTCTCAGGTCGGTCCCAACTTACAAACTTAGATCCCCCGCGACAAATCCCTGACGGGTGCTATGGTTGTGGTGATGGATTCTATGATCCAATCACTCGTGTTGTAAGTGACTTTCAGCACAGGTTTCTGAGAAATGCAGGTAAGTGCTTAGCTAGACATGTACGGTAAAATCTTATTAGTAAGGGGGATGGTAAAATAATCTCTGCAACGTTAAATATATTTATAGTTTATTTTTTTAACGTGAATATTGTTATTTTGTTAACAGTGTAAAGTTTTATTCTATTTTCCTAGAAACTTGAAGTATAATTGTTAAGTTTCTTTGATGTATTCGATACATTGATAGAAATGTATAACATGACAAAAATATAGAAATACAGCTAACTATAAATGAGTAGATTCTATGGTTCTAACCACCATTACAAACCTCATTGAATAAAGGGATCAGAAGTGGCGAGAAACATTTTGGCCTGACAAGTAGCTTTGGACTTGAAATTTTGAGCCATGTTATAATATTAGAAAGTATTACATAGTCCCCACCCGACTACTTGATAATATCCCCTGACTGGCAACATTTTCTGCGGAGAACACTATATAGCACCAGATTATAAGTGAAGTGCAAAATATCGCTTTTGCTAAAGCAATATTTGCGCTCCACTTTGTAATACCAGCACACGCAAATGTGTGCTGGCTTTACAAGTGTAACATATGCCTGCCTGATATCACTGTCCCTTTAAGACTACCTTCCCTGCTACTGACAATCATACTGTTTGGGGAGTATCTGCATTCAACTTACCTGCCTAATTAATTAATCATTCATGCACCTGATTTCCTCAGCCTCTTTTTAAACCATCTCAGGCCTAATGTGCATTGCATTAGCTTTAAAGTTTTGTTCCAGAACAGAGGTCTGTGACTTTTCCAGCATATTCAAACTACAGCCTTTCCTTTTAGCTATGCTTCAGATCATCTAATCGCAAGTATCCATATAATACCATTTTGTTTCCTGGACACTGCTACTTAACAAACTCTGAACTTTATTATAAATTACAAGTATGCATTTGGTTATAACCACTCTCTAATTACTACAATAGTATCTTACTCAGAACTTTATAACTATTAACTGCTACAAGTTGTCATAGCTGAAATATCCTCCTCCAAATATGTTAATATATTCAGAACTCTGCATCTATGTGTTCAGTTAAACAGCTTTCCTGTGATTCTCCAATATATGCACAAACAGTATTTAATGCCTTAAATTTGCAACTTGTCTATCACCTGTGCTGCTCTGCTTATTACTGACATACAGCCCTATGTATATTATGTACTGTAAACCTGCTACAAACATTTGCATCTATGAGTCAATCTTTTACCAGTTTACTCTGAAGCCTGAACATCTTACATTGCTATATTTTTCACTCATGAATCCTGCAGCTACTCCAATTAACTATAAGTCACAATATCAATTTATATTTTCATTGAAGCCAGAATATATTGTATACATATGTTTCACTCTCCATGAATTCTACAATAACTTCTTGCAACTATGAATCACAGAATATCATCTATCCACATCCAGGATACTCTTCCCCGCGTCAGGGGTCGGTGTCTCCAATTCCCTACCACTGCCCTGAGGGTCTGTGTCCTGAGCGCATATACACCAGAACATTACAACAAGTTAGGTGCAATCATTGCACGGAAGCATTGCCCTCACGAGAGCATGCTTCCATAGGCTCCAATGGGAGCCTCGTTCTGATGTTGTCATACACGGCTCAGAACCAAATCGCAGCGAAGGGGGTAAGTTGTGCAGCGATGGGCAGCAATTTTAAATATATTTGTATTTAAATATACACATATATATTTATGTGATAAATTTAATATGTGTATATAGAGGATAAGAGAAAGTTCCCTCTTAACAAGGACAATCAAATGTATACAGTTAAGTTAGCACACGGCACCCCATTTCCAAAATACAATCAGCTGTATAAGCATACCCCAGTCATATGGAATAGCCAGAGGCAAGCAAAGCAAAGCAAAACCCATACAAGGGTAAGCTTATCACCTAAAACGTCAGAGTTCAGTAGCATCCACCAAGCGGAAGGGGCAAGGAACACAATAAACACTTCTGGTACACACAAGCGGCACGGTAACCACAGCTCCGGGTGTGAGAGCACTAGCGTGTGGGGAAAGTGGCTCCGCTGAGACCAAGGGGGGAATAAAGCCGGTGTCAGGGGAATCCAGAACCAGGATAAAGACAGGACTCCTTGTAATCCATAAAGCAATATGCAGAAAAGTATAGCCTGGGAACCGGAATAGGTAAAAAATCCAAACTTTATTCGTAGAGCATTAAAACGATGCCAACATAGGAAGCATAAGGTAAACCAATACCACGCGTTTCGGCAGTTGCAGTATTTATAGATCTGCTAAGCACTGTGTAGTGCTGGTATAAAAAGCAACCCCTTCACAGCTATTGGCTAAATATGGTAATGAAGATCACTCCCATATTATCCCCTACTACCTGAAGACAATGTCAATGGAGTATTAGAAAGGTTGTAAGCTTTTTAAAAATCTATACACGACTTCCGTTAGGGGGAGGAGCAAGTAAGGTGCTGCACGCTGTGGCTCCCATGCTTGTAACCTTATCCACCCACTCCCACCTTCAAGCGCTCTTTGGCCGAAGAATTTACCGGCCCAGACACTGGGCTGTATGGCCCATGAAGTGGAAGTTCTATATAGGCAACTACTAGCTTCGTGGCTGAAGCAATTTGCTCTACAGACTCTACAAACCGGCAGTAATTCTGGCAACATGTCCTAAGCATTCTCCCAGCAATGATACAAAGCTAACCAATATGTATCAGAAGGGACATAAGATACATTGTATACTCGTAGAAAGCACATAAATTCCAAATTGAAGCCGGAAAAGCCTGAGTTGGGGCTGAATCTAAGTCACCCGACTGCTCCCTGGTGAGCATACAGACGTCTACTGGATTGATACAGCGGAATCGGGGATACCTGATCGCTCCCTGGTGAGCACACAGAGTTCCGATTGAACCATCATATGCGAATTCGAATTTGAGGCACCTGACTGAGGAATATACGGACTCTTGCTTGATTGGCATATCTGATTTCAAAGTGCCCGATTCCTCCCTGATGAGCACACAAAGCCCCGCTTAACCCGAACACTTGAATTGGAGGCCCATGATTGCTCCCTGGTGAGCACATAGAGCCCTGTTTAAAGGACATACCTGGATCTGAGCGGTGGCTGGTCGAGGAGAGCGCTGGCGCTGCTGGCATCCCCGGGTTTCTGAGCAGAGTATCCGTGATTGCGAGTGAACCGGGAGACCTGAGAGTGGATGTAGCGGTGGCGGTCAAGACCGGAGGGCCTGTCTCGGGCACCAGACACGGGGAGGAGGATTGGCTACGACCCTGGAGCAGATGACTAGAGAGGAGTCCAGGCACGTTGACAGCGCACAGACGCATGCCAGCGGGTACCTGCTAGACACGTTTGAGTATCACTCCGCCGGCGTACTATCAGAAGGGTTGCGGCCCGTAACCACATCGTGAGGAGCTTCACACATTATTTGACTGTGGGTCTAAAAAGCCAGTTGGGCACTCACAAGACAAGGTATAACCCTAGCTTAAGCGGCCTAAACTGCCAAGGCGCTATATGGAACTTGATCGAAGCTCTGCAATTTAAGTAAAGTATCACTATTGCTTTTTCATACTGTTTTGCTTACCTTCTTATGTTTCTGGTGGCTATCCGCATATGTTTAATATGTAAAAAGATCTCTATAATCACCTGCATATTAACAGATGGACATTGGGGCAATGCTAGAAAGTGTGGCTATGACTTGATAAACACAAATGTATGTTATGTTTATGGGTCCCCAATGGAGCATGAGCGTATTTATTTAGAGGTAAAGAAAACTAAAAATCTCTCATATTTATTTTTTTGCTTGGCACTGTTGATCTCAAACAAAGCAGATAAGGGGATGTGAATCTCTGCAATTGGGTTATGTATAGAGTTCTTCAGTGTTTGGAGGTTATTTAGAAATTACAAGACACTAAGAAACGCCTAATGCTAACAATGTGGTTTGTTTGTTTGTAATTATTTTTCCTTGCTGCTAACCAATAATATGTAGAATTGTCTTAGAAGGGACACGCACAGATTTTGTTGGATTGCATATTAAGCCCTAAATAATGAGAGTATAGTTCACACTGTATAGGCCCTCTTCTCACTTCTGTATTTAAACACTCTTTTTTTCTCCTTTTTTTTTCCCTTTTCCTTTTTTTTTCTTTTCCTTCACTAGACTTCACGCTGAATTCTCTAAATTCAGCCTACACAATCACTCGCACTCATCACTTCTAGTTTTCTCACATTCTTTTCCCCTCTGCTTTCAGCTTTATCTTTCTTATTTGTTTATATAAATATCCTTATTCCCGGATCTCAGGGATTAGAAGATAGAATCACAAGCACAATACACTTCACCCCTTATTTTTCTTTGTCTTTGGCTCACAAGCACTTGATTAGTACCTGGCCTACACAGGGGGACTCAGAATTTCATTACATATGGACAAATTTATGGCATCAGTCAGGAATTCTCCTACTATGCCTGTTAAGCAAAGAGAGAAAAAAATGGCAAAACGTAATGAACAGGTATTAGAGACATCACAAATACAAAATGAACCACATTTTGACATGCAAGAATTAATTACACAGATAACCAAGATTTTTACACCACAACTAGATTGTATGAAAACAGAGATCAAGCAGGACATAAACTGCCTTGTGGCAGAGGTAAGACAGTTTTCCACAAGGTTGATTGAAGCAGAGGCTAGAATATCTGAGATTGAGGACAAACTAAATATAGTTGAAGCTAATAATGCTGAACATACCAAGAAAATAGCTAAACTACAGAGCAGAGTAGAGGATCTGGAAGACCGATCCAGACGTAATAACCTCAGAATTATCGGTCTCCCAGAAAGTAGTAAATATCTTGACTTGATGCAATTTGCCACGGTTACCCTCCCTCAGAGCTTAAAAATTAATACTGATGTCAGGATACCTATTGAGAGGATACACAGAATCGGCCCAGTGCGATATATGAGAAAAGATAATATCTCCACACGACCTATAGTGCTAAAGTTCCTGAATTTTCAGGATAAAGTACACTTCCTCAGGCAATATAGAAAAGTATACCCACTCATTATAGACCAACATAAAATCTTAATTTTCCAAGACTTTTCTAGTGAGACGGCAGCAAGTAGAAAGGAAATGTCCCCATTTTGCTCCAAATTATTAAATGCAAATTATGATGTTAAAATGATATATCCGGCAAAGTTGGTTGTAATGATAGATGAGACACAATTTATTCTAAATACAAGCAAAGAGGCACAGGCTTTCTGCAACGAGCAGGGTATACAATGATAAGGAACCTCAGCATTAGCTATCTCAAATTTGTTAAGAATTCTCACTACAACTGAGATGAATATGTACCTAATACCTGGGATGAGGTATGGATGTAAATATTTTTTTTGGAGTTTTGTGTTATATTGGCCACATTTTTATAGGGCGCCCCCCCCCCGCTACTCCTGGTTTCTATTTTTTTTTTTTTTTTTTTCCTTTTTCTCCTCTTCCCCTTCTTCGCTCTTCTCCTCCCTCTCCTCCCCTCCGCTGCCTCAGCCCAATCCCCCCCACTCACTACATTATTCGGCCTTAAGCCGAAGATATCCAGATTCCTCCCCCCATTGTTATAACAGCTAGGAAAAATTTTGATCTAAATTCCTTAAACCTTCTATCTTGGAATGTGGGTGGAATAACCTCGCCGATAAAGAGGAAAGCCATTATTAAACAACTAGGCCTGTATAAACCCGACCTTGCAATGCTCCAGGAAATCCACCTAAAAGAGCCAGAAATAACGAAGCTAAAAGGGAAGTGGGTTGGGGATGTCATTGCAATAGCCGGGGAGGATAGGAAGAAAGGCTTGGCAATCTTAATTAAGAAACATCTAGTCTATGAATTGGTAGGCCTGGATGAGGATCCTGGAGGCAGATTCCAAATACTTAAAATAAAAATTAATTCTATTTTGTTTATTATCTGTAATGTATATGGGCCCAACGGAGTAGATATACAATTCTGGAATAGATTTATAGATAAACTATTTGAATATGTGGGGAAAAACCTAATAATAGTAGGGGATTTCAATCTCACACCTGTTCCCAATATGGATAGGACTGGTAGGAAGGATATATACAGGAGTGATAGGAAGACTCGGATATTCCAAAAAATATGTAGCCAATTGGGGGTTATAGATATATGGAGGGTCCAACACCCAGATACTAAGGCATATACCTGCATGTCGTCAAGTCACCATAGCTTATCTAGGATCGATTTATTCCTAGTGGCAGAGGTCTTGATGGGGCTTGAATGCAGGACTGATATCAAAGATATAGCTTTGTCAGATCATGCAATTATATCCTTAGAATTTGGCGGGCAGATATTCAAGAAAAGGGACAATAACATCTTATTCTTCCCTAAATACTTAGCAATGAATAGTCAATTTCAAAATTTCTTAAAAATCAAATGGAAAGAATATCAAACTTTTAATGGGCAATACCAGGAGAATACAGAAATCTATTGGGAAGCCGCTAAGGCTGTACTCCGGGGGCAAATAAAGGAATATATGTGCAGACTAAAAAAAAAAATTAAGCAAAAAGAATTACAACTCTCAAATACAGTCAGAAACACGTATAACGCTTATATTGCCTCCAGATCAAGTGAAAATTGGAATAGGTACAGACATGCCAAAACACACTGGGATATTTTCTTAAAACAAAAGTGTATACAAGAGGGACTCAAACAAAAAGCTCTCTACAGGGGGTTTTCTGGTAGGGCTGCCAAATATTTATCTAGAATTACTAAACCAAAAGACAGTAATATGATAGCTGCTATCAGGCAGAATGGGATTAGACTTACCCAGACTGAGGAGATTAAAAAAGCTTTCTATAATTATTTCAAGGGTATATATAATGCAGAAACTCCTAATCACATAGATATGGAGACATTCTGGTCCAAGCTAATCCTCCCCAGAATTTCACAAGAAGACTTGCAGCAATTAAACTCACCAATTACAGATCAAGAAATTAGACTGGCTATTAAACAGGCTAAACTTAACAAAACCCCAGGACCAGACTGCCTCCCCACAGAGTTCTATAGAATTGTCCAGGAGGAGGTGACCCCAACACTGTGTCGCTTATTCAATAAATATTTTAGTTCACAAGTAAGATGCTCTAGATACTTTACTGCATCAAATGTTGTCTTAATTCTAAAAAAAAAAAAGGATCCAGAATTAGTCGAGTCTTACAGACCTATCTCCCTGCTAAACGCAGACTATACATTATTAACATCAATAATAGCTAGTAGATTACAGCCAGTAATCAAAGACATTATACATGAAAACCAAGTAGGCTTTATGCAGGGGAGAAGCCCAGTAAAGAATCTAAGGAAGACTATGATTATTTTGGATTATCTCTATAATAATTCACTAGCAACAAGTCGAAAGGGAGTTGAGGCAGCTGTTTTATCTTTAGACGCAGAAAAAGCATTCGACTACATAGGTTGGGGTCACTTGTTCGAGACAATAGAAAGATTTGGGTTCAGAGGGCACTTTAGTAATTTTATTCAGTCACTATATAGCAATCCAGTCTCTGCCCTTATTATAAATAATACAACCACAGAGCCAATTCCTCTACACAGAGGCACCAGGCAAGGCTGTCCATTATCCCCCCTGTTGTTCAATATTTCACTTGAACCGCTGGCCATATTACTTCGTGACCAGCTAGATGGTATCAGTATTGGAGAGCAAAAGTTTATCCTCTCACTCTATGTGGACGATTTACTGGTCTTTTTAAACAATCTTGAAGTTAATCTGCCGAAGCTTATAGTAATCATGCAGCTTTTTGGCTCAGTGTCAGGATATAGAATTAACTTTAATAAATCGGAACTATTGTGGATAAATAAACCAATAAATAGTTATACGAAACATCCCTTCAAAGAAACAAAGCATATAACCTACTTAGGCATTGTCCTAACTAATAATCCATCAGACTGGTATGAGATGAATATCTCACCCTGCTTAGGGGAAGTGCAGAAACAACTGGATAGCTGGGTCAATCTACCGCTATCGCTGATACCACGTATCATGTTGATAAAAACAATAATATTCCCTAAAATTCTGTATCTTCTGCAAAATATCCCTGTAATGCTCAAAAATAGGGATATTAGGAAATTCAATTCCATGTGTACCAAGTTTATATGGAAGGGGGGGAAACCACGGGTCGCCCTAACCAGGTTAATGAATGATAAGATGGTAGCAGGATTATCATTCCCCAATATTAAATTTTATAATTGGGTCTCTCTAGTCAAATTTGCTGTGGACTGGATTACCCAAAAAGACTATCTCACTCTATATCAGTGTGAATCTAATATCGTTGCCCCATTCTCTCTGAATGCATTGTTGCATTGCCCAATCAGGGAATTACCCTGCAATGTTAACAATTTAATGACATTTAAGAACATTATCTATGCATGGCAGAAGTTTTGTCTTGAAATTCAGATTAATCCCTACGCAACAGAACTTTTAACAATCCAGGGCAATCCTAAATTTCAACCAGGCTATGATTCTCGAGTTTTTCAGGGCTGGGAAGAGAAAGGCTTAAAGTATGTGAAGCAACTTTTGTTACCAGACGGCGTGATTGACGCCTTTAATTCTATTTGTTCCAAATATGGAATACATAGCAAAGATTTCTTTGCATATCTACAGATCCGACATTATATAGCAGACATTCAAAAATAATCTAGACCAGACTGGTCCCTGGGCCCTATAATGGCTGGAATCAAAATATATCAAGCTGGGAGATTTTCAATTGCAACCTTTTATAATATATTAAACACCAATAGTAATTTAAAACAACTTACATATATTCAGTTGACATGGCTAAGGTATTTTCCAAACATATCCATACTAGATGTACAGGGAAGTATTAGAGCATCTAATGAGTCCTGGGTACCTACAGCATGGCGCGAATCACACATAAAAATCCTATATAATGTTTATATCACACCTAGTAAAAGGTCGAATTGGTCAGGGAATACTTATTCCTGCACCCGATGTAATCAAGAGAAAGCAGATATACTGCACTGCTTATGGTCATGCCCCAAGATTTTTCAATTTTGGAGCAAAATAATGTATTGGCTTAATTGGATACTTAATATAAGAATAAGTTTAGGACCCCAAGATATCGTTCTACTGCTAAGATATGTAACTGGAGGCAAAGAATATAAACTCGTTAACACCTTAATAATTCTTGCTCGTAATTTGATACTTAAAACGTGGAAAGCGACGTATGCCCCAAAATTTCCAGAATTTAAGAAAACAGTCATTATGCAAATTACAATTGAACAATACAGCATACAGAATTTAAATGTCGATCAGGTCCAGATGTTTTTTCTAAAATGGGAGAGAGTTATCAAATCCCTCCCAAATAATATTCAACTCCAATTGGTTAAACCACTTAGTACCTCTATCTTTGTTATCCAAAACGTTCTTACAGGTCGTTTCCCTAGATGCTGGATAAATTATTCTTCTGGGTAGGGGGGGGGGGGCGAGGGAGGGGAAATGGTTAGGACTGGAGCTGCCAGCTCTGGCTCTCCCCCACTATTTTTTTTTTTTTTTTTTTTTTTTTTTCTTTTTTCCCTCACCCTATTTCCTTCTTGAATTTCTAATTTCTCAAATTCTGTCTCCAGGGTATAATGAAGGGAGGATATACATAGCCCTAGCATAATATAACCCAGCAAAGCACCACAACCTAAAACATGGATGATATGTACAGCTGTCAGGCAGGAACAGATAGGAGTAACCTATGTTGAATTATACCAAGTTTTTTTTCTTTTCCTTTTTTTCTTTCTTCTTCTATCTCATTATCTGAAGATTGATAAGAAATGCTAGTTTTGATGTATTTGCCAGGATGCAATATCGATGTTTAAGTTGATTTTCTACTGCTATGAAATGCCAATGAAGGATTGATATGTTAGCTACACAGGCATTTGTTTATTTCAGCTAAATAATTTCCAAGTCAAAATTGTAATAATTCTCTACTTGTTTATATGTATGATTGGATGTATTTCTCTGTTTGAAAAATAAAAATATATTTAAAAAAAAAAAAAAAAGAAAGGTTGTAAGTTCAAAGTGAGAATACAATCGAATATTGCATATAATACATATATGATAGAGGTAATAATTATTAACACATAACCTTATAGCAAATATCCAATATACAGTATACTATATACAGAGTAATAAACAGTCAACCAACATCAATGGCATCAAATAAAAGTGCATGATAATTAGTTTATGATACACATCTAAAACAGACACAAAGGAAGTGTAGATGTGTATATATGTTTAATGTTACTAATGCAGGTACATCAGATGACATATAGCTAACACAGAGGATCATCTATGTTATATGTAAAGGGAATATTACAAGGATAATAATGCATAACAAAAATCATCAGTTAGCATACTCATGGGACGGTGTAATCAGGATAAGTTAATCAATAACCAAAAAATATACTGTATTTGATAGATGATTTTATATATATATATATATATATATATATATATATATATATATATATATATATATATATATATATATATATATATATATGCTCAAATTACATCATCATTTAAACCTAGATGTACAAGTAGAGGTAACAATGTATCAGTTGCTTAACCCTTTATTGTTTTGTGTGTATATATATATACTCAAATTACATCATCATTTAAACCTAGATGTACAAGTAGAGGTAACAATGTATCAGTTGCTTAACCCTTTATTGTTTTGTGTGTATATATATATATATATATACTCAAATTACATCATCATTTAAACCTAGATGTACAAGTAGAGGTAACAATGTATCAGTTGCTTAACCCTTTATTGTTTTGTGTGTATATATATATATGCTCAAATTACATCATCATTTAAACCTAGAAGTACAAGTAGAGGTAACAATGTATCAGTTGCTTAACCCTTTATTGTATTGTGTGTGTGTATATATATATATATATATATATATATATACTCAAATTACATCATCATTTAAACGTAGATGTACAAGTAGAGGTAACAATGTATCAGTTGCTTAACCCTTTATTGTATTGTGTGTATATATATATACTCAAATTACATCATCATTTAAACCTAGATGTACAAGTAGAGGTAACAATGTATCAGTTGCTTAACCCTTTATTGTTTTGTGTGTATATATATATACTCAAATTACATCATCATTTAAACCTAGATGTACAAGTAGAGGTAACAATGTATCAGTTGCTTAACCCTTTATTGTTTTGTGTGTATATATATATATGCTCAAATTACATCATCATTTAAACCTAGTAGAGGTAACAATGTATCAGTTACTTAACCCTTTGATAGGTAAAATCCCAAAACCTTGAACATTATAATACATCTATGACTAAGCAAGCGACTGCCACTGGCTGATCCATTATGCCAATGATTAATTACATCAAATTCTGAATTATAACCATTGGGAACCTGAGTCCGCAATTTATGTACCCAAAAGATTTCCTGCTTAGCCAAAAGGCTTTCTTTGTTACATCCTCTAGGAGGTTGTCTAATAGCTTTGATTGCTCTCCATCTGAATGCACTAACATCTTTGTTGTGGACATCCAGAAAGTGACGTGATAGGGCTGAACATGGTTTTTCATTCTTTATATACCCTAAATGTTCCCGTATACTTGTTCGTTCGTCTCTGGATAAATAGTGCATTCGATCAAAAAGATCACATATGATGTTGAGCATTTGATACACCCTCTAGTTTGAAAGGTCTGTTGAGTGACATGGGACATAAACTCTCTGCTCTCTGTCAGGTACTCGCATGCTTTGCATCTTGAAACACCATGCTTGTATGTGTCATTGACACTTAACCACGACATGGTAGGATCTTTACGAGGTAACTGGCTGGGAGAGAGAATGTTCTCCAATGTAATATTTTTAGAGTAAACACATTTGAAACCTTTTTCAACAATAGTTTTTAGATCCCTATCCCCATATAGCAATGGGAAATATTTTTAAAAAAATGTTACAAATAGAGCAGAAATCTGAAGAGTATTGGGTTATAAACAACATGCGATTGTCGTCATTGGTAAATTTACTCTTAGGCTGTAGAGTGTCTTTCCTATCCAAATTATTAACCTCTCTGGCTATGCTATCCAGCATTTTTGGGGGATACCCCCTTGAAGCTAATCTCATCTTAACTGCAGAACTTTCGTTGCAAATTCTTTTTGCCCTAACAAACTGTCCCTTGGTAATGCCCTTAAAGACATGTTTGGGATGGGCACTTTTTTTGTGAAGCAAGGTGTTACCTGAAATCAGCTTACGATATAGTTTACTTTGAACAGTTTTAGATTATGTGTGTCTTGTCAGTGTAATGTTAAGGAAGTTATCTTCAGTCTGTTGCCACTCATAGGTAAATTTGACCCAAGTGTCACCATCATTCATGTATTGGACAAATTGTTTAGCACTTTGCTCGTCCGAATTCCAAATTAACAACAAATCGTCAATGAAGCGTCTGTAAAAAGGGATACAGTGTGAAAAGGTATTACTATCTGCATAGACAAAGTACCGTTCAAGCCATCCCATGAATATGTTGGCATAGGAGGGGGCAAATTTTAGCCCCCATTGCAGTTCCCTGTCTCTGCAGATAGTGAGTACCCTCAAAGAAAAAATAATTGTGCTGTAACAAGAATCAAGTGACCCTTATAATGTATTCCACAGTATGGGTATCCAAATGATCCTGTTGCTCCAAAAAATATTTTAGAGCTGATATACCCAAATCGTGCATGATGCTAGAATAAAGTGACACTACATTGATCGTAAGCCAGCTGCAGTTAGGTGTCCAAGATAAATTATCTACCAATTGTAAGTCATAAGTAGTATTTTTGATGTGGCTAGGTAAAGTGAGCACAATAGACTGGAGGACTGCATCTAGCCACTCTGAAAGTGGGTCCAAGAGTGAGCCAATTTCAGACACAATAGAGCGTTCCACTAAATTGTGTAAACTCTTATGCACTTTGGGTAAGTGATAAAATATTGGTGTAATAGGATTCTCTACTGTCAGGGTTTTTTCCCTGCTTTTGTTTGCTCTTGTTGACTCCGGTGCTGCGGGCTATTTCATTGACAGTGCTTTTGTATCAAAGCACTCCATTCCTGTTTTGCCTCGGTCCGTTCCGCTTGCTATTGAGGCCATTGATGGCAGTCCCCTTCAGCCCGCACTCGTTACTCACGAAACTGCTCCATTATCCATGTCTGTTGGGGCTCTCCATTTTGAAACCCTCCAGTTCCAGGTGATAAACTCTCCGCATAATCCGGTTGTTCTGGATTATCCCTGGCTCCAAAAGCACAATCCCAGTCTCGACTGGCGCAGGTCCGAAATTTTATCGTGGTCTCCGCAATGTATTTCCACTTGTCTTCGGAAACCAGTTAAAGTCTTGTGCACTTCTTCGGTATCTCAATTGCCAGAGGAGTACCGAGAGTTCCTTGACGTTTTTGACAAGGTGCGTGCCGGTACGTTGCCTCCTCACCGCTCTTACGATTGTGCCATAGACCTGCAACCCGGAGCCATTCTGGGTTGCATTCCTGTCTGTTGCGGAGAATTGTGCTATGGAGTAGTATGCTGCCGATGCTCTGTCGCGGGGGGATCATCCGCAAATCCTGCTCTCCTGCAGGGGCTGGCTTCTTCTTTGTGAAGAAAAAGGGTGGCGAGTTAAGACCATGCATCGATTATAGGGGTCTTAATTGTCTTACCATTAAGAATGCTTACCCTATTCCGCTCATTACAGAACCAATTGTAAGACATAAGTAGTATTTTTGATGTGGCTAGGTAAAGTGAGCACAATAGGCTGGAGGACTGCATCTAGCCACTCTGAAAGTGGGTCCAAGAGTGAGCCAATTTCAGACACAATAGAGCGTTCCACTAAATTGTGTAAACTCTTATGCTCTTTGGGTAAGTGATAAAATATTGGTATAATAGGATTCTCTACTGTCAGGGTTTTTTCCCTGCTTTTGTTTGCTCTTGTTGACTCTGGTGCTGCAGGCTATTTCATTGACAGTGCTTTTGTATCAAAGCACTCCATTCCTGTTTTGCCTCGGTCCGTTCCGCTTGCTATTGAGGCCATTGATGGCAGTCCCCTTCAGCCCGCACTTGTTACTCACGAAACTGCTCCATTATCCATGGCTGTTGGGGCTCTCCATTTTGAAACCCTCCAGTTCCAGGTGATAAACTCTCCGCATAATCCGGTTGTTCTGGGTTATCCCTGGCTCCAAAAGCACAATCCCAGTCTCGACTGGCGCAGGTCCGAAATGTTATCATGGTCTCCGCAATGTATTTCCACCTGTCTTCGGAAACCAGTTAAAGTCTTGTGCACTTCTTCGGTATCTCAATTGCCAGAGGAGTACCGAGAGTTCCTAGACGTTTTTGACAAGGTGCGTGCCGGTACGTTGCCTCCTCACCGCTCTTACGATTGTGCCATAGACCTGCAACCCGGAGCCATTCCGGGTTGCATTCCTGTCTGTTGCGGAGAATTGTGCTATGGAGTAGTATGTTGCCGATGCTCTGTCGCGGGGGGATCATCCGCAAATCCTGCTCTCCTGCAGGGGCTGGCTTCTTCTTTGTGAAGAAAAAGGGTGGCGAGTTAAGACCATGCATCGATTATAGGGGTTTTAATCGTCTTACCATTAAGAATGCTTACCCTATTCCGCTCATTACAGAACTCTTTTACCGGCTCAAGGGAGCTACGGTCTTTACTAAACTTGATTTGAGAGGAGCGTACAATCTCGTTAGGATCAAGGAGGGCCACAAATGGAAAACAGCATTTAGTTAAAGTCTTGTGCACTTCTTCGGTATCTCAATTGCCAGAGGAGTACCGAGAGTTCCTAGACGTTTTTGACAAGGTGCGTGCCGGTACGTTGCCTCCTCACCGCTCTTACGATTGTGCCATAGACCTGCAACCCGGAGCCATTCCGGGTTGCATTCCTGTCTGTTGCGGAGAATTGTGCTATGGAGTAGTATGTTGCTGATGCTCTGTCGCGGGGGGATCATCCGCAAATCCTGCTCTCCTGCAGGGGCTGGCTTCTTCTTTGTGAAGAAAAAGGGTGGCGAGTTAAGACCATGCATCGATTATAGGGGTCTTAATTGTCTTACCATTAAGAATGCTTACCCTATTCCGCTCATTACAGAACCAATTGTAAGACATAAGTAGTATTTTTGATGTGGCTAGGTAAAGTGAGCACAATAGGCTGGAGGACTGCATCTAGCCACTCTGAAAGTGGGTCCAAGAGTGAGCCAATTTCAGACACAATAGAGCGTTCCACTAAATTGTGTAAACTCTTATGCTCTTTTGGTAAGTGATAAAATATTGGTTTAATAGGATTCTCTACTGTCAGGGTTTTTTCCCTGCTTTTGTTTGCTCTTGTTGACTCTGGTGCTGCAGGCTATTTCATTGACAGTGCTTTTGTATCAAAGCACTCCATTCCTGTTTTGCCTCGGTCCGTTCCGCTTGCTATTGAGGCCATTGATGGCAGTCCCCTTCAGCCCGCACTTGTTACTCACGAAACTGCTCCATTATCCATGGCTGTTGGGGCTCTCCATTTTGAAACCCTCCAGTTCCAGGTGATAAACTCTCCGCATAATCCGGTTGTTCTGGGTTATCCCTGGCTCCAAAAGCACAATCCCAGTCTCGACTGGCGCAGGTCCGAAATTTTATCATGGTCTCCGCAATATATTTCCACCTGTCTTCGGAAACCAGTTAAAGTCTTGTGCACTTCTTCGGTATCTCAATTGCCAGAGGAGTACCGAGAGTTCCTAGATGTTTTTGGCAAGGTGCGTGCTGGTACGTTGCCTCCTCACCGCTCTTACGATTGTGCCATAGACCTGCAACCTGGAGCCATTCTGGGTTGCATTCCTGTCTGTTGCGGAGAATTGTGCTATGGAGTAGTATGTTGCCGATGCTCTGTCGCGGGGGGATCATCCGCAAATCCTGCTCTCCTGCAGGGGCTGGCTTCTTCTTTGTGAAGAAAAAGGGTGGCGAGTTAAGACCATGCATCGATTATAGGGGTTTTAATCGTCTTACCATTAAGAATGCTTACCCTATTCCGCTCATTACAGAACTCTTTTACCGACTCAAGGGAGCTACGGTCTTTACTAAACTTGATTTGAGAGGAGCGTACAATCTCGTTAGGATCAAGGAGGGCCACAAATGGAAAACAGCATTTAACACCAGGCGCGGGCATTATGAGTATCTTGCCCTATGTAATGCTCCTGCTGTTTTCCAGGAATTTATTAACGATGTCCTACGAGATATGTTGCAACAGTGTGTTGTGGTGTACTTAGACGACATCCTCATACACTCACCCACACTTAAGGCTCATCGTTCTGATGTTACACGGGTTCTTCAGAGACTACGTGAGAACGGCCTGTTTTGTAAACTTGAGAAATGTTCCATCAGACTCGAGTAACCTTCCTAGGTTATGTTATCTCCATTGCAGGGTTCTCCATGGATCCTGACAAGTTATCTGCAGTTCTGCAGTGGCCTCGCCCACTTGGTCTTCGGTCTATTCAACGTTTTTTGGGGTTCGCCAATTACTATAGAAAGTTTATTAAAACCTTTTCTTTCTTGTTCAAACCTATCACAGACATGACCCATAAAGAGAATGATCCACTCCATTGGTCACCTATTGCCATTAAGGCCTTTGATAGTCTTAAGACTGCCTTTGCTGCCGCTCCAGTTCTGGCTCATCCTAACCCTGTCCTGCCTTTCATTCTTGAGGTCGATGTGTCTGAGACTGGAGTAGGTGCCCTTTTGTCTCAACGTCCTACGCCTGATGGTTCCTTGCATCCGTGTGGTTTCTTCTCTAAGAAATTGTCTCCAGCAGAGTGCAATTATGAAATTGGCGACAGGGGATTACTGGCCATAATTTTGGCACTTAAGGAATGGAGGCATCTACTCGAGGGTACTAGCGTGCCAGTGCTCATTCTTACTGACCACAAGAATTTAACTTCTCTATCTGAAGCAAAAGTTTGCCGCCCCGAAAGGCCAGATGGGCGCTATTTTTGTCTCGGTTTAATTATGTGGTTTTCTACCTGCCTGGTAGTAAGAATGTTAGGGCTGATGCCTTCTCCCGACAATGTTCGCCTCTGTCCAAGGAGGTCTGTACCTACTCCAGTTATACCTCCTGGCCATATTTTGGCTACCATATGTACTAATTTGACTTCTCCCTTGGGGGAGGAGATCCTGGCTGCACAAACCAATGCACCTCCTGAGAAACCTAGAGGTAAGTGTTTTGTTCCTGAGAATCTTCGAACTAAACTTTTGCACACTTACCACTATCCTAAAGCCGCAGGTCACCCAGGCAAGAACCAAATGATTTGGTCTGTCACTCGACAATTCTGGTTGCCAGGTTTTCGTTCTGATGTTGCTGCGTATGTTGCCTCCTGCTCAGTTTGTGCATAGAATAAGACTCCTCGACGTGTCCAGGGGCCGCGTACAGTATTTGGTTCAGTGGAGGGGCTACAGTCCGGAGGAGCGTTCATGGGTTCCCTCCTCTGATGTTCATGCTCCCGCCTTCCTCTGTGCCTTCCATGCCCATTTCTCCAATAAGCCTTTTGTCCTCCCGCGGGGGAGGGGCCGTTGAGGGGAGGGTACTGTCAGGGTTTTGTCCCTGCTTTGTTTGCCATGTGCTTCTGGCAGCCATTTTGCTCACCTCTCTTGCTGACTCTGGTGCATACTGTGTGATGCTGCTCATTTCCTGCACTTCCTTTTATGGCCAGACTGGTGTACATCATCCATGTGAGACAGGATGCAGTCTCAGAATTGTGATGTCATTACTTATTATTTAAAGAGCCTCTGTTCAGTATGCTTTGCCCTTGCATTGTCTCAGACCTGTTGGTGAGAGCTCCTGTGTATTACCTGGCTCTCTGACGTCCCTCCTGGTTCCTGATCCTTGGCTTGATCTTGACTCTGTTGTTCTCCTTGTTTCCTGATTCCGGCTCGTCTGACTACTCACTTTGGCTCCTGACTCTGCTCGTCTGACTATTCGCTTTGGCTCCTGACACGGCTCGTCTTACTACCAGCTCTGGTTTTGATTCCTGGCTTGTAATTTGACTTGTGGACTTTTATTATTTTTTGCTATTAATAAAGGTTTGATTATTTTTGCACTTCTCGTCTCAGTCTGATTCCTGGCATCCTGACATCTACACACAGATATTTCATAGTTTGATATAATTTTCGTTGAAATTCTCTTACTGGATTTCTGGGCAAAGTAATATAGGTGTTAGTGTCTGATAATTGTCGGATTGCTTCCTCTATATATTGGCTCTTGTCCCAACACAACCACACTACCACCCTTATCAGATTGTCTTATTACAATTGATTGATTCATTTCTCTTGCAAGGTGTATCCAGTCCACGGCTTCATCCTTTACTTGTGGGATATTCTCATTCCCTACAAGAAGTGGCAAAGAGAGCACACAGCAGAGCTGTCCATATAGCTCTCCCTCTAGCTCCACCCCCCAGTCATTCTCTTTGCCGGCTCTAAGCACTAGGGTCTCTCTACGGGAGGGTAAAGTGAATGTGATGTTAGATTTGTAGTTTTATATCTTCAATCAAGAGTTTGTTATTTTTAAATGGTACCGGTTTGTACTATTTATTCTCTAGCAGAAAAGTGATGAAGAATTCTGCTGAGCGGAAAATGATTTTAGCATGTTGTAACTAAAATCCACTGCTGTTCCCACACAGGACTGAGGAGTACCAGAAAACTTCAGTTGGGGGGAACAGTTTGCAGGCTTGACTGCAATGAGGTATGTTCAGTCATTTATTTCTAGACAAGACTGAGATAATGCTATAAGACTGACAAGATCCCCATGTGGGGAGGGTAAGCTATGTTCTGAGACTTAGTATAGAATTGAATGCTTACATGACAGGGCTAAATAGGCTGGTTGACACTAATGCACGGCAATCGATTATTTATTTAAGAAATACTCGTTGGAGACACCTTTTTAAGCACTTTGGAGTGTTTTACTGGGGTTATTATCCACATGGCATAAATTTAGTCACTTAGAAGTGATTTTTGTAGGCCTCACAACTCCGGAGTGGAGTGGGAGGGGCCTAATTTCGCGCCTCAGATGCGCAGTTAGAATTGAAAGACTGTTTCATGCTGCTTCACATGGAGGGTCCAGCTGCTGATTGAGGGCCTAGAAGAAGCTTTATTCCCCCAAAACTGATCCCTAAGGGCAGGTAGGGCCACAGCAGTAAGCTGTGGCAAGGTGCTGTAGTTAATTAACCGGTTGTTGGCTTTAGGCTGCTCCGGTTTGGGCATTAAGGGGTTAATCGTTCTGAAACTTGCTGTGCAATCATATTAAAGCCTTAGGTACATACTGTGAAAATTTCAAAAGGATTGGTGCATTTTTCACTGTTTTGTAAAATTGTGTGCTCTTTTTATTTCTTAAAGGCACAGTAACGTTTTTTCAAATTGTGTTTTTTATTTGATTAAAGTGTTTTCCAAGCCTGCTTGTGTATGCTACTAGTCTGTTAAACATGTCTGACACTAAGGAAAATCCTTGTTCAATGTGTTTAGAAGCCATGGTGGAACCCCCTCTCAGAATGTGTCCCAATTGCACTAATATGTCTATACACTTTAAAGATCATATTGTTGCACTTAAAAGTGTGGCCCTAGATGATTCTCAGACTGAAGGTAATGAGGATAGTCCGCCTACCTCTCCCCATGTGTCACAACCAGTTACGCCCGCCCAAGCGATGCCTAGTACCTCTAGTGCGTCTGCCCCTATTACATTGCAACAACTAGCGACAGTCATGGATAATTCCCTTGCGGCCTTTCTATCCAAACTGTCAGTTTTTCCTACAAAGCTCAATAGCTCTGTTTTAAGAACAGATTATGAGCAGTCTGAAGCTTTGGTTGCCATATCTGATGTACCCTCACAACACTCCGAAGTGGGGGTGAGGGATTTGATGTCTGAGGGAGAAATTTCTGACTCAGGAAAGGTTTCTCATCAGGCAGAGTCAGATTCATTAGCGTTTAAATTTAAACTGGAACACCTCCGCGTATTGCTCAGGGAGGTATTAGCCACTCTGGATGATTGTGATCCTATGGTGGTCCCAGAGAAATTGTGTAAAATGGACAAGTACCTAGAGGTCCCTGTATACACTGATGCGTTTCCGATCCCTAAAAGGGTTGCGGATATTGTTACTAGGGAGTGGGATAGACCAGGTGTCCCTTTTGTTCCCCCCCTATTTTTAAGAAAATGTTCCCCATAACTGACCCCAGGCGGGACTCGTGGCAGACGGTCCCTAAGGTAGAGGGGGCTGTTTCTTCACTTGCTAAGCGCACAACCATACCAATTGAAGACAGTTGTGCTTTTAAAGATCCTATGGATAAAAAATTAGAAGGTTTACTTAAGAAAATTTTTGTTCAACAAGGTTTCCTTCTCCAACCTATTGCCTGCATTATTCCTGTAACTACTGCAGCGGCTTTCTGCTGGAGGAGTCGCTCCAGACGGAGACCTCATATGACGAAATTATGGATAGAATTAAGGCTCTAAAGCTGGCTAATTCTTTTATCACAGACGCCGCCTTGCAATTAGCTAAGTTAGCGGCCAAAAATTCAGGTTTCGCCATTATGGCGCGTAGAGCGCTTTGGCTCAAGTCATGATCGGCCGATGTGTCGTCAAAATCCAAATTATTAAATATCCCTTTCAAGGGAAAGACCCTTTTCGAGCCAGAATTGAAAGAGATTATTTCAGAAATCACCGGGGGAAAGGGCCATGCTCTCCCTCAGGACAAGCCCTTTAAGGCTAGAAACAAAGCTAATTTTCGTTCCTTTCGTAACTTCAGGAGCGGTCCGGCTTCAGCCTCTACAGCTGCAAAGCAAGAGGGTAACGCTTCACAGCTCAAGGCAACCTGGAAGCCTTACCAGGGCTGGAACAAGGGTAAACAGGCCAAAAAGCCTGCAGCTGCTACCAAGACAGCATGAAGGGGTAGCCCCCGATCCAGGACCGGATCTAGTAGGGGGCAGACTCTCTCTCTTCGCTCAGGCCTGGGCAAGAGATGTTCACGATCCCTGGGCATTAGAGATTGTTACCCAGGGATATCTTCTAGAATTCAAGGACTCCCCTCCAAAGGGAAGGTTCCACATTTCTCGTCTGTCTACAGACCAGACAAAGAAAGAGGCGTTCTTACGCTGTGTAGAAGATCTACATACGATGGGAGTGATATACCCAGTTCCAATTGCAGAGCAAGGTCTGGGTTTTTACTCAAACCTGTTTGTGGTTCCCAAAAAAGAAGGAACTTTCAGACCAATCCTGGATCTAAAAATTCTAAACAGATTCCTCAGAGTCCCATCATTCAAGATGGAGACCATTCGGACAATCTTACCTATGATCCAGGAAGGTCAATATATGACTACCGTGGATCTAAAGGATGCGTACCTGCATATCCCTATCCACAAAGATCATCATCAGTTCTTCAGGTTCGCTTTCCTAGACAAGCATTACCAGTTCGTGGCTCTTCCATTCGCTTTAGCCACTGCTCCCAGAATTTTCACAAAGGTGCTAGGGTCCCTTCTGGTGGTTCTAAGACCGCGGGGCATAGCAGTGGCGCCTTATTTGGACGACATCTTAATTCAGGCGCCGTCCTTTCACAGAGCCAAGGCTCAGACGGAGATTGTATTGGCCTTTCTGAGGTCCCACGGGTGGAAGGTGAACATCAAAAAGAGTTCTCTGTCCACACTCACAAGGGTTCCCTTCCTAGGAACACTAATAGATTCAGTAGAAATGAAAATATTTCTGACGGAGGTCAGAAAGTTGAAACTTTTAACTACTTGCTGAGTTCTTCATTCCATTCCTCGGCCATCTGTAGCTCAGTGCATGGAGGCAATAGGATTAATGGTAGCGGCAATGGACATAGTCCCTTTTGCTCGGATACACCTCAGACCACTGCAACTATGCATGCTCAAACAGTGGAATGGGGATTATGCAGATTTGTCTCCTCAAATTCAGTTGGACCAGGAGACCAGAGATTCTCTTCTCTGGTGGTTGTCTCAGGACCACCTGTCTCAGGGAATATGTTTCCGCAGGCCAGAGTTGGTCATTGTAACGACCGACGCCAGTCTGTTAGGCTGGGGTGCGGTCTGGGACTCCTTGAAAGCTCAGGGCTTATGGTCTCGGGAAGAAACGCTTCTCCCGATAAACATTCTGGAACTGAATGCGATATTCAACGCTCTTCAGGCATGGCCTCAACTAGCTGCGGCCAAATTCATCAGATTTCAGTCGGACAACATCACGACTGTAGTTTACGTCAATCATCAGGGGGGAACAAAGAGTTCCCTAGCGATGACGGAAGTAACCAAAATAATCAGGTGGGCAGAGGATCACTCCTGCCATCTCTCAGCAATTCACATCCCAGGAGTAGACAACTGGGAGGCGGATTTTCTAAGTCGTCAGACTTTTCACCCGGGGGAGTGGGAACTCCACCCGGAGGTATTTGCCCAGCTGACTCAGCTATGGGGCACTCCAGAATTGGATCTGATGGCGTCCCGTCAGAACGCCAAACTTCCTCTCTACGGGTCCAGGTCCCGGGACCCCAAGGTGGTATTGATAGATGCTCTAGCAGCGCCTTGGTCCTTCAATCTGGCTTATGTTTTTCCACCGTTTCCTCTCCTCCCGCGTCTGGTCGCCAGAATCAAGCAGGAGAAGGCTTCAGTGATTCTGATAGCGCCTGCGTGGCCACGCAGGACTTGGTATGCAGACCTAGTGGACATGTCATCTGTCCCACCATGGACACTGCCAATGAGGCAGGATCTTCTAATACAGGGTCCGTTCAAGCATCCAAATCTAGTTTCTCTACGTCTGACTGCTTGGAGATTGAACGCTTAATTCTGTCAAAGCGTGGGTTCTCTGAGTCAGTTATAGATACTCTGATTCAGGCTAGAAAGCCTGTCACCAGGAAAATCTACCATAAGATATGGCGGAAATATCTTTGTTGGTGTGAATCCAAGGGTTACTCATGGAGTAAGATTAGGATTCCCAGGATATTGTCCTTTCTCCAAGAAGGATTGGAGAAAGGTTTGTCAGCTAGTTCCTTAAAAGGACAAATATCCACTCTGTCTATCCTTTTACACATGCGTCTGGCAGAGGTACCAGACGTTCAAGCGTTTGCTCAGGCTTTAGTCAGAATCAAGCCTGTCTATAAACCTGTGGCTCCGCCATGGAGTCTAAATCTAGTTCTTTCAGTTCTTCAAGGGGTTCCGTTTGAACCTTTACATTCCATAGATATTAAGTTGTTATCTTGGAAAGTTTTGTTTTTAGTTGCTATCTCTTCTGCTCGAAGAGTTTCAAAATTATCTGCCTTACAGTGTGATTCACCTTACCTGGTGTTCCACGCAGATAAGGTAGTTTTGCGTACCAAGCCTGGTTTTCTTCCTAAAGTTGTTTCTAACAAGAATATTAACCAGGAAATAGTTGTTCTTTCTCTGTGTCCTAATCCTTCTTCGAAGAAGGAACGTCAGTTACACAATCTTGATGTAGTTCGTGCTTTAAAGTTCTATTTACAAGCAACTAAGGATTTCAAACAAACATCTTCTTTGTTTGTTATCTATTCTGGTAAGAGGAGAGGTCAGAAAGCGACTGCTACCTCTCTTTCCTTTTGGCTGAAAAGCATCATCCGTTTGGCCTATGAGACTTCTGGCCAGCAGCCTCCTGAAAGAATTACTGCTCATTCTACCAGAGCAGTGGCTTCCACATGGGCTTTCAAAAATGAGGCTTCTGTTGAACAGATTTGTAAGACAGCGACTTGGTCTTCACTGCATACTTTTGCCAAATTTTACAAATTAGATACTTTTGCTTCTTCGGAGGCTATTTTTGGGAGAAAGGTTTTGCAAGCAGTGGTGCCTTCTGTTTAAGGTACCTGTCTTGTTCCCTCCCTTCATCCGTGTCCTAAAGCTTTGGTATTGGTATCCCACAAGTAAAGGATGAAGCCGTGGACTGGATACACCTTGCAAGAGAAAACAGAATTTATGCTTACCTGATAAATTACTTTCTCTTGCGGTGTATCCAGTCCACGGCCCGCCCTGGCATTTAAGTCAGGTAAAAAATGTTTTGTTTAAACTACAGTCACCACTGCACCCTATGGTTTCTCCTTTTTCTTCCTAACCTTTGGTCGAATGACTGGGGGGTGTAGCTAGAGGGGCAGCTATATGGACAGCTCTGCTGTGTGCTCTCTTTGCCACTTCCTGTAGGGAATGAGAATATCCCACAAGTAAAGGATGAATCCATGGACTGGATACACCGCAAGAGAAAGTAATTTATCAGGTAAGCATAAATTCTGTTTTTTAAGGAATATATGGCTTCTTTTTCCTTTAATGATAAGTTGTGGGTTGTGGCTGCCTTGGACTAATCTAGTGACTTAAGATCCTCAATTTCTTTCTTATGGAATAGCTCCAAGGTCTTTCCCCGACTCTGTATGGGGTAAAATAGTGACTGCGTCTTAAATTTGGGAATATAATTAGAAGCAGATTCATGTTCCACATTAGATTCACTATAAAGATTTTCCAGGGTAGTTAACTTACACACATCTTGGAAACTAAATTCATTGTAATTGGTTGTACAGACATCTAACTGTGCTGTTTCAGTGGAACTCTGTGTTATCATGCTGAAAGTGTTTCCGTAAGGTTATTGTCATGAGATGCAGGACACAGCAAAGAGGGTACAACACTATTTTATTGCAGCGTATGGAAGTATACATCTGGTACCATATAACTCACTTAGTAACTGCGATTTAGACAATAATGGACCTAAGCCCTGCCCCCATCCGGTGATGTCACTTCCCACTCTCATCACATCTTCCCTCTTTTCAAAGGACAAAACATACTTTTTTTTTTTCATTTGAATACAACAAATAACAAGGTATACAAGAAGCATACAACAACAGTTTTGTATAGTATATAACAAATAACAGGTTAAAGAGAATATCTGTATAAATAACATAAATTACATCCTGACTTTAACATCGGGGCAGACTACCCTAGTCCACAGTGACCATGGGATTATTCTGCCCATACTTCCAGTCACTATTCTAACTAGTGCTAATCCCGATATCGGGCCGGAAGTTTCACCACTTGATGTAATTCTACATGAACTGTCCTCTGATACAGAAGAAGGTGATTGAGAGTCTGCTGGAGGCAAAGACGTATCCCCGCTGTGATCTTGCTGAGGGGAAGGCACCCCTCTCAAAACAGGGGATCCCACCGGCGGTGGTACAGAGGCATCCAACTCCAAACTCTCAGGTACAGGCTGAAGATGTCTTCGATTTCGACGTGTGACTGTCCCTCCATCAGTAAGGACTACGTAAGACCTTAGTTCTGGAGAGCGTCCAATTACCATAGCAGGCATCTTCCATTTCTTCTCATCATCCAGTTTAATTCTGACACTTTTCCCCGCATTCAGCTCCTGCAAGGGCCTCACAGAGTGTCTCCTGTTGTAGAAGAATCAATAGCCCCTTTTTGCCTCTTCATCCCTCCTAAGGACCTCGTCCCGAGGAATAGAGCCAGTTGGCTGGAAGACACCCACAGAGGGTAAGGTGGTACAAGTCTGACGTCTAGCATCAGCTGTGCCGGGCTAAAACCTGTGGCTTGAATGGGAGTCGCCCTATAGGACAAGAGGGCCAGGTACGGCTCAGATTGCTTCAAAATGAACTTTGTTGTTTGAACTGCCCTTTCAGCCATTCCATTGGCCTGCGGGTAATGTGGACTTGACGTGGAATGTACAAAATCATATTCCCTGCTGAAAGAACTGCATTCCGTTATCACTCACCAACTCCATTGGTATGCCCCACCGCACGAACAAACTCTTGAGACGAGTGTTAACGGCTTGACTTGTGATTTTATTCAAAGGTGAAATTTCCAAATACCTGGAATAGTAGCCGATCACAACTAGGTACTATTTCCCGTGCAACTCTCACCAATCAGCAGCTATTTTCTGCCAAGGGCCTGCAGGCAGTGGAATAGAAATCAAGGGCTCCCTTTTCTGAGTAGGCCGGCGTTCCCGGCAAAAGGCACATTTTGACACATGGCTTGCAATGTTGCAACTGATCCCCGGCCACCATACTGCCACAGCTGCCCTTTCTCTGCACTTTGTAATGCCCAAGTGGCCATCATAAATCCGCCTTAACATCTCCTGCCGCATGCTAACAGGCATAACAATGTGGTCCTGGAACAGCACCAACCCATCCAGCTCCGTAAGCTGCGACCTTTCTGACTGGTGAGAACTTAAAGACATCCAGACTGCCCGATTCTCGGGCTAACCTTCTTTTATGTACTAAATAACTTCTTGAAGGTCTGTATCTAAATATGTCTCCTTTCTTATTTGTTCTAGCTTTCCTGAAGAAATTGATTTGGAGGCCAGAACTGAATCTACATACGCCTTCACATCTGATTCCGTTGAAGATTCTTCAGCAGCAGCCAGCGGGAGCCTGGAAAGTGTATCTGCCACAACCAGTTGTTTCCCCGGCACATGCACTGCCTGAACGTTGAACCTGAGCAGCCTCATTAGAAGTCTCTGGCATCTTAGGGTTGTTTTGTCGATATCATAGGAGTTGATTAGAGCGACTAGCGGTTTATGGTCAGTCTCCAGACTAAATTTCTCTAAACCCACTAGGTAATGCTAAAAGCGCTCACAGGCCCAAACTGCAGCCAGACACTCTTTCTCAATTTGAGCGTATTTCAACTCAGCAGCCGTCAGTGTACGGGAACAGTAGGCGATGGGCTGTAGTTTGTTTTCATTCATCTGCAGGAGGGTGGCCCCTAACCCTTAACTGCTCGCATCAGCACTAACCACAGTCTTTTTGGAAGGGTCATAGAACCCCAACACTGGGGCAGACCCCAGCAGGGATTTGACCTGCACATAGGATTCTTCCTGTGAAGGTCCCCAGACCCAGGCAACATCTTTCTTTAGCAACTCTGTAATAGGGTGTAGTATTGTGGATAAATCTGGAAGAAACCTTCCCACATAATTTACCAGGCCCAATTTTTGTCTCAGCTCATGTACATCAGAAGGACTTTTCATCTGTTCTATAGCACAGATTTTATCGGGGTCCGGCTTGATGTCATCCCCATTGATGATATGCCCAAAGTAACGTAACTCAGCTTTCCTAAAATGGCATTTCTCCTTATTTAATTTCAGCCCGGACTCTCTAATGGTCTGCAGCACACAGCTCAATTGCTGATCATGTTCCTCCAATGTAGATCCATACACCAAGATGTCGTCCATGACGACTGCCGTGCCCTCGTGGTCTCTTAGGAGAGAACTCCTTTCTCTGTGAAAGATTTCAGGAGCAGAGGATATCCCAAAAGGGAGTCTGCAGAAGCTACTAAAGGTATCTGCCAGAAGCCGCTGGAAGCATCCAGTGTAGAGAAGAACTTCGCCCCCCCCGCCAATTTTGGAACTATCTTTTCAAGTGTCGGCAGCACATATCTCTCTCTCTTCACCGCATCATTCAGCCTTTTCAAGTCTACACAGATGCGTACCTTCCCGTTTTTCTTTGCAACAGGCACAATGGGGGCACACCAGCCAGTTGCTTCAACAACCTCTTCAATAACTCCCATATGCTTCATACGCATAAGTTCCTTCTCCACTTGAATCATGAGCGGGAACGGAATTCTACGTGGAGTGGTAATGCTGTATGGGACTGCATCACTTTTAAGTGATATTCGGACTGGGTTACAACTCAGCAGGCCCAATTCACCAAACATATCTTCTGAGATCTCATTCACTCTGGCGACTAGGCCCAAACCACATGCTGCATGCATCCACATGTTGAATTTCCTCTGCTTGTACACGCAGCTGGCAAGAAATTTTCCCGCACAATCAATGCGGCCACCAGGACTATGGACTTTTGTTGCAACTTTCGCCAGCTGAGGCTGTTGAGGCAGTTTTATGAATTCTGCAAAGGACATAACAGTGATGTCTGCTCCTGTGTCAATCTTAAAGGCAACTTTGGCTCCCATTACAGTAAGAGTAACCCTCCAATCTTCATCTGAACCAGGCTGTTCAACAACAGACCCTACAAAGGACACTTCTTGACCCTCCTGGTCGCTATCCACCTGCATCTCCTTAATATATTCAGTTTTACACACCACTTCAAAATGGCCCATTCGGTTAAATTTTCTATATCTTTTGTCTTTAGCAGGGCATATGACACTCTGATCATGGGCACGGTTGCACCGTGTCGGCGGGCATGCTGCGCCCATCCTCTTCTGGGCCTATCTGTTGCCCTTGGTCTACCGCTCACACTGTGCCTTTCACTAGCAGCTCTCCTGAACTGCTGCACTTCATCCACAATACTCTCAGACCTCAGATCAGCACTTTGCTTTTTCACCAGTTCACTCCATCCTAATAGCCCCATCTAATGTTAAATCAGCCTCCAACTGTAGCTTCAGTGAGACTTCAGCATCTGCAATTCCTATGACTATTCTGTCTCTGATTTGCTCCTCTTTAGCAACACCAAACCCACAAAATTCAGCTAGTTCATACAGGCTGCGCACAAATGACTCTACAGATTCTCCCACACGCGAAGCACGTTTGTGAAAACAAGCTCTCTCATGAATCACATTTCTTATGGGCACAAAGTGGGCACTGAGTTTGTTCATAACTATGTCAAAGTCAAATTCTTCCCCTTCTTGGAAAGTAAAGGCATTGAAAACTGGCTCCACATCTTTCCCCATAGAGTATAAAAGAGAATTAACTTGTACTTCACCACTCTTCTTGTCCAGCTTGGAAGCAATCCTGAAGCGCTGAAACCGCTGACGCCATGTGGGCCAAACTGCAGGCTGAGAAAAATCAAAAGGCTCAGGTGGGGTAAATTTCAACATCGTCATCAATCAGGAAACAGAAGCGAAGGCAAGAACTTCTGACACCATGTCATGAGATGCAGGACACAGCAAAGAGGGTACAACACTATTCTATTGCAGAGCATGGAAATATACATCTGGTACCATAAATCTCACTTAGTAACTGTGACATAGACAATAACGGACCTAAGCCCTGCCCCCATCCGGTGACGTCACTTCCCACTCTCATCACAGTTATCTTCCGGATAAATTTATTAACATCAATGATGGTTTGAAAAAGGATAAAATTCCTAACCGGGCAAAAGCCCAGACCGTAATTGAGTACTGTTGTTTCTGCCTTAGTGAGAACATGTGTGGCTAAGTTAATGATACTACCTAAAGAGGACGATTCCCTGTTTTCATGTCTCTGAGAGAATATCAATATGTTGTTGTGTATGGTACTTGTCCCGCCCCCTGTGGGTTGTTTTAGGGCAGGACGAAAAACCTGAGTAGCAAGGGAATTGGCATTTGTCACAATTAAGTTATTAGATGTTTTATTATCATTATTGACATTCATATGTGTGGATAAAGCCTTATTTTGTGTAGCAGGATTAGAGATTTTAGGCCTAGCTCCCATCTCTTTGCTAGCCATTGATAACTCTGATTTAGCCAAATTGATCTCAAATTCTCATCACAAGATGTTGAAGCTGCTACAGAGGATAATTCCTCATCTGTAGTATCTAGATTAACAAAGGTGACCCTTTTCCTAGGTTTATTGCGTCTGCAAGGAAGGCCAATAAAGCCAGATAAGGTCCACTCTGATCATTATATTCAGCCTTATCTGTTCTGTTCCTATTCTGTCCCTGAATCTCTTAGGTTTTTGGCAAATAAATACTTGGCCCTCCTGATAATCTCTCTAATCACGCAATAATTTGGAGTGTTTGACCTGTATAAGATCCTTTCTAGAGGATTCCACTACATCTGCCAACAATTCATCAAACTTACTATACTTAATGTGATCCTGATAACTAATCATTTCAGCTTTAATTTTCACAATATTATTTCTTACTGTCAACAGCTGTTCAGTTTTATATTTTACCAGCATACTCATAAGCCTTAAGGAACATTCTGAGAGAATGCTATTCCACTCACAGATAAAGTCATTATCAACAATATCAAAATTGGGGAATGTTTTGACTCTTAAACCTCTCGGTATCAGGGGGGGGGGGGGCGGAGCCAGCAACCGAAGCAGCAAGACGTCTTTTACCAGGGCTCCTGCTGTAGAATTTGAAAAAGTAGTATTTGACACAAAAAATAGAATCCAAAACTGTAATTTCTTCTATACTTAAGCTTTAGAACTTGTAGCAGCTGATATAGACTTTCCTGTCAGAGTGTTTGGCGATGCAGCAGCACAGAGATCATTCTGGCCTGCTGAGATAAATATTTGGAGGAAGCCGCCATTATATGAAACATGTACGCATGGTAGATATCGGCAGAACTACCTTTCTTTTTTCACACTCGAACCCAGACTTAAGACAACCTATGGAGAAGCAAATTATACTTGCGCTACGCACATTACTACTCTCCATGGAAGCCCACTACCAAGAACTTACGGAAGAACTGAAAGCAGCTATGATCCTAAAAAGAGACTCATCGGTTCCATGGGAGACAGAGGAAACTACCGGACCCTGCGCCCTAGATATCTCATGCCATGGAGGAGATGTATCTCAAGACCTGAAGGAAAGGAGTTATGTGGATGTGCGTAGTGCTGAGCCTGATACAGTAGGCGGAACGGGTTACTCTCAGCAATATAGCTTTCTGCGGCCCACTGTCTCTGAAACGGAAGGCACACTGTACTTTGAGGTACAAACACAAGATCACTCACCATGGGCTACTGAAGTGGAAGCGGAGCCACACCATGCTACAGCTGCACGGCAGCTCAGGAAGCCTATTGCGTCGGATGACCGTTACTATGGAGCACAGAGTGGGGGCCTGCTCACAGTATCCTATGCACTTCAAGCCCGAGACAGTATGATTGGGAATGTATCGATTCATGTGCTGAGGGGACTCAGGACTGGAGTGGGGTAAATATATGCTAGTAGCCCTGATGTTCCCGGAGCCCTACTCTTGCTTGTTAGGGACAGAACTTGCAACTGCAGTGTGGACTCTTGTGTGATATATTCAAACCTTATGGGGGCTTTTCATTTGACATTATTCAGCTGTGTTCTTGGACTACAGGTGTATTCGTGTTATGCTGTTTTACATAACTTTGTGCAATGTTTATGGAGGCCATTCCCTGAAGCGTTTGGCTCCCGGGTTGATGAGTGTCTAACCCATTTAGCAGGCTTTCCTATAGGTATCTAACTGTTAGCACTGCTCTCTATTTGGAGATGTGCAGCTTCTCTTCAGGTCACATGAGCTGAGCCTCCTTTTCAGCCAATAACATAGATTTAGCGACCTTTCTTATAAATAAGACGCAACAGGTCATATCTGAAGGGTTAAGCTGTGACACGGATTGCAAGCCCTGAGCATTCAAATTCGACTTTCAGGACTCTCCCATATATTTCCATTTTAAGTCAAATTTAAAATACTTAATATATTTACTAGGCAGGTTATGTTGTCTCGACTTAGGCTTTTTGTTCTCTTGCCAATCTAAGCGCTTGTATTGACTTCTTGTTTAACTGTTAATCATCAGCATATAATGGCCTCATTTGTAAAATAAGATAATATTATTTCTCTTGTTAGGTGTATCCAGTCCACAGATCATCCATTACTTGTGGGATATTCTCCTTCCCAACAGGAAGTTGCAAGAGAATCACCCACAGCAGAGCTGCTAATTAGCTCCTCCCCTAACTGCCATCGCCAGTCACTCTTTTGCAAGCTCTCAACATAGCTGGAGGTAGTAAGAGGAAAGTGGTAAAATATAGTTAGTTTTTTCTTCAATCAAAAGTTTATTGTTTTTAAATGGTACCGGAGTTGTGCTATTTTATCTCAGGCAGCATTTAGAAGAAGAATCTGCCTGCGTTTTTCTATGATCTTAGCAGAAGTAACTAAGATCCACTGCTATTCTCACATATGTCTGAGGAGTGTGGTAACTTCAGAGGGAGAATGGCGTGCAGGGTATCCTGCAATAAGGTATGTGCAGTTAAGTTTTTCTAGGGATGGAATTTGCTAGAAAATGCTGCTGATACCGGATTAATGTAAGTTAAAGCCTAAATACAGTGATTTAATAGCGACTAGTATCAGGCTTGCTATCAGAGGTATATACTCTAATTAATGTGCAATATAAAACGTTTGCTGGCATGTTTAATCGTTTTTATATATGCTTTGGTGATAAAACTTATTGGGGCCTAGTTTTTTCCACATGGCTGGCTTTATTTTTGCCTAGAAACAGTTTCCTGAGGCTTTCCACTGTTATAGTATAAAAGTTACAGTTGGTGCAGTTAAAATTACAAACTGTGACATTCAGCTTCCCTCAGCAGTCCCCTGCATGCTATAGGACATCTCTGAAGGGCTCAAAAGGCTTCAAAAGTAGGAGCTGTGGCAGTTGTTATGACTGTTTAAAAAACATATTTTTCGTTTTGTTAATCTGTTTTTTGTATTAAGGGGTTAATCATCCATTTGCAAGTGGGTGCAATGCTCTGCTAACTTGTTACATACACTGTAAAAATTTCGTTAGTTTAACTGCCTTTTTTCACTGTTATTTCAAATTTTGGCAAAATTTGTTTCTCTTAAAGGTACAGTAACGTTTTTTTATATTGCTTGTTAACTTGATTTAAAGTGTTTTCCAAGCTTGCTAGTCTCATTGCTAGTCTGTATAAACATGTCTGACATAGAGGAAACTCCTTGTTCATTATGTTTAAAAGCCATGGTGGAACCCCATAGGAGAATGTGTACTAAATGTATTGATTTCACTTTAAACAATAAAGATCAGCTGTTATCTTTAAAAGAATTATCACCAGAGGATTCTGACGAGGGGGAAGTTATGCCGACTAACTCTCCCCACGTGTCGGACCCTTTGACTCCCGCTCAAGGGACTCACGCTAAAATGGCGCCAAGTACATCAAAGACGCCCATAGCGATTACTTTGCAGGACATGGCGGCAATCATGGATAATACCCTGTCAGCGGTATTAGCCAGACTGCCTGAATTCAGAGGAAAGCGTGATAGCTCTGGGGTTAGACGTAATACAGAGCGCGCAGATGTTTTAAGGCCCATGTCTGATACTGCGTCACAATATGCAGAAGCTGAGGAAGAGCTTCAGTCTGTGGGTGACGTCTCTGACTCGGGGAAACCTGATTCAGATATGTCTACTTTTAAATTTAAGCTTGAGAACCTCCGGGTGTTGCTTGGAGAGGTTTTAGCTGCTCTGAATGACTGTGACACAATTGCAAAGCCAGAGAAATTGTGTAGACTGGATAAATACTACGCGGTGCCGGTGTGTACTGACGTTTTTTCCAATACCTAAAAGGTTTACAGAAATTATTACTAAGGAGTGGGACAGACCCGGTGTGCCGTTTTCCCCCCCTCCTATTTTTAGAAAAATGATTCCAATAGACGCCACCACACGGGACTTATGGCAGACGGTCCCTAAGGTGGAGGGAGCAGTTTCTACTTTAGCAAAGCGTACCACTATCCCTGATGAGGACAGTTGTGCTTTTTCAGATCCAATGGATAAAAAATTAGAAGGTTACCTTAAGAAAATGTTTATTCAACAAGGTTTTATCCTGCAGCCCCTTGCATGCATTGCTCCTGTCACTGCTGCTGCGGCGTTCTGGTTTGAGTCTCTGGAAGAGGCCTTTCAGACAGCTACTCCATTGACTGAAATACTTGACAAGCTTAGAACACTTAAGCTAGCTAATTCTTTTGTTTCTAATGCCATTGTTCATTTGACTAAACTAACGGCTAAGAATTCTGGATTCGCCATCCAGGCGCGTAGGGCGCTATGGCTTAAATCTTGGTCAGCTGACGTGACTTCAAAGTCTAAATTACTTAACATTCCCTTCAAGGGGCAGACCCTATTCGGGCCTGGTTTGAGGGAAATTATTGCTGACATTACTGGAGGTAAGGGTCATACCCTTCCTCAGGACAGGTCCAAATCAAGGGCCAAACAGTCTAATTTTCGTGCCTTTCGAAACTTCAAGGCAGGTGCAGCATCAACTTCCTCTGCTACAAAACAAGAGGGAACTTTTGCGCAATCCAAGCCGGCCTGGAAATCTAACCAGGCCTGGAGCAAAGGCAAGCAGGCCAGAAAGCCTGCTGCTGCCTCTAAGACAGCATGAAGGAATGGCCCCCTATCCGGCAACGGATCTAGTAGGGGGCAGACTTTCTCTCTTCGCCCAGGCGTGGGCAAGAGATGTTCAGGATCCCTGGGCGTTGGAGATCATATCTCAGGGATATCTTCTGGACTTCAAAGCTTCCCCCCCACAAGGGAGATTTCACCTTTCGAGATTATCTGTAAACCAGATAAAGAAAGAGGCATTCTTACGCTGTGTGCAAGACCTCCTAATAATGGGAGTGATCCATCCAGTTACACAGATGGAACAAGGACAGGGATTTTATTCAAATCTGTTTGTGGTTCCCAAAAAAGAGGGAACCTTCAGACCAATTTTGGATCTAAAGATCTTAAACAAATTCCTCAGAGTTCCATCGTTCAAAATGGAAACTATTCGGACAATCCTACCTATGATCCAGGAGGGTCAGTACATGACCACAGTGGATTTGAAGGATGCTTACCTTCACATACCGATTCACAAAGATCATCATCGGTTCCTAAGGTTTGCCTTTCTAGACAGGCATTACCAGTTTGTGGCTCTTCCCTTCGGGTTAGCTACAGCCCCAAGAATTTTTACAAAGGTTCTGGGGTCTCTTCTGGCGGTCCTAAGACCACGGGGCATAGCAGTGGCCCCTTATCTAGACGACATCCTGATACAGGCGTCAAACTTCCAAATTGCCAATTCTCATACGGACATAGTGTTGGCATTTCTGAGGTCACATGGGTGGAAAGTGAATGAGGGAAAGAGTTCTCTATCACCCCTCACAAGGGTTTCCTTCCTAGGAACTCTGATAGATTCTGTAGAAATGAAAATTTACCTGACGGAGTCCAGGTTATCAAAGCTTCTAAATTCCTGCCATGTTCTTCACTACATTCCGCGCCCTTCAGTGGCTCAGTGCATGGAAGTGATCGGCTTAATGGTAGCGGCGATGGACATAGTGCCATTTGCGCACCTACATCTCAGACCGCTGCAATTATGCATGCTCAGTCAGTGGAATGGGGATTACACAGATTTGTCCCCTCTGCTAAATCTGGATCAAGAGACCAGAGATTCTCTTCTCTGGTGGCTATCTCGGGTCCATCTGTCCAAAGGTATGACCTTTTGCAGGCCAGATTGGACAATTGTAACAACAGATGCCAGCCTTCTAGGTTGGGGTGCAGTCTGGAATTCCCTGAAGGCTCAGGGATCGTGGACTCAGGAGGAGAAACTCCTCCCAATAAATATTCTGGAGTTAAGAGCAATATTCAATGCTCTTCTAGCTTGGCCTCAGTTAGCAACCCTGAGGTTCATCAGATTTCAGTCGGACAACATCACGACTGTGGCTTACATCAACCATCAAGGGGGGACCAGGAGCTCCCTAGCGATGTTAGAAGTCTCCAAGATAATTCGCTGGGCAGAGACTCACTCTTGCCATCTATCAGCGATCCATATCCCAGGTGTAGAGAACTGGGAGGCGGATTTTCTAAGTCGTCAGACTTTTCATCCGGGGGAGTGGGAACTCCATCCGGAGGTGTTTGCTCAATTGGTTCATCGTTGGGGCACACCAGAATTGGATCTCATGGCGTCTCACCAGAACGCCAAGCTTCCTTGTTACGGATCCAGGTCCAGGGACCCAGAAGTGACGCTGATAGATGCTCTAGCAGCACCGTGGTTCTTCAACCTGGCTTATGTGTTTCCACCGTTTCCTCTGCTCCCTCGACTGATTGCCAAAATCAAACAGGAGAGAGCATCGGTGATCTTGATCGCGCCTGCGTGGCCACGCAGGACCTGGTATGCAGACCTGGTGGACATGTCATCCTTTCCACCTTGGCCTCTGCCTCTGAGACAAGACCTTCTACTACAAGGTCCTTTCAATCATCCAAATCTAATTTCTCTGAGACTGACTGCCTGGGGATTGAACGCTTGATTTTATCAAGGCGTGGCTTCTCCGAGTCAGTCATTGATGCTTTAATACAGGCACGAAAGCCTGTAACCAGGAAAATCTACCATAAGATATGGCGCAAATATCTTCATTGGTGTGAAT
Source organism: Bombina bombina (assembly GCF_027579735.1). NCBI lineage: Eukaryota > Metazoa > Chordata > Amphibia > Anura > Bombinatoridae > Bombina > Bombina bombina. The sequence goes on from NC_069510.1 coordinate 159,111,514, forward strand.
CCAAGAATTACTCATGGAGTAAGGTTAGGATTCCTAGGATATTGTCCTTTCTCCAAGAGGGTTTGGATAAAGGATTATCAGCTAGTTCTTTAAAGGGACAGATTTCTGCTCTTTCTATCCTTTTGCACAAGCCTCTGGCAGAGGTTCCAGACGTCCAGGCATTTTGTCAGGCTTTGGTTAGAATTAAGCCTGTGTTTAAACCTGTTGCTCCTCCATGGAGCTTAAACTTGGTTCTTAAGGTTCTTCAAAGAGTTCCGTTTGAACCCCTTCATTCCATTGATATCAAACTTTTATCTTGGAAAGTTCTGTTTTTGATGGCTATTTCCTCGGCTCGTAGAGTCTCTGAGTTATCAGCTTTACAATGTGATTCTCCTTATCTGATTTTCCATACAGTTAAAGTAGTTCTGCGTACAAAACCTGGGTTTTTACCTAAGGTAGTTTCCAACAAGAATATCAATCAAGAGATTGTTGTTCCATCATTGTGTCCTAATCCTTCTTCAAAGAAGGAACGTCTTTTACATAATTTGGACGTAGTCCGTGCTTTAAAGTTTTACTTACAAGCGACTAAAGATTTTCGTCAAACATCTTCCCTGTTTGTTGTTTACTCTGGACAGAGGAGAGGTCAAAAGGCTTCAGCAACCTCTCTTTCTTTTTGGCTTCGGAGCGTAATACGCTTAGCCTATGAGACTGCTGGACAGCAGCCCCCTGAAAGGATTACAGATCATTCTACTAGAGCTGTGGCTTCCACCTGGGCCTTTAAAAATGAGGCTTCTGTTGAACAGATTTGCAAAGCGGCGACTTGGTCTTCGCTTCATACCTTTTCAAAATTTTACAAATTTGATACTTTTGCTTCTTCGGAGGCTATTTTTGGGAGAAAGGTTCTTTAGGCAGTGGTCCCTTCCGTTTAAGTACCTGCCTTGTCCCTCCCTTTATCCGTGTACTTTAGCTTTGGTATTGGTATCCCACAAGTAATGGATGATCCGTGGACTGGATACACCTAACAAGAGAAAACATAATTTATGCTTACCTGATAAATTTATTTCTCTTGTGGTGTATCCAGTCCACGGCCCGCCCTGTCCTTTTAAGGCAGGTCTAAATTTTAAACTACAGTCACCACTGCACCCTATGGTTTCTCCTTTCTCGGCTAGTTTCGGTCGAATGACTGGCTATGGCAGTTAGGGGAGGAGCTATATAGCAGCTCTGCTGTGGGTGATCCTCTTGCAACTTCCTGTTGGGAAGGAGAATATCCCACAAGTAATGGATGATCCGTGGACTGGATACACCACAAAATAAATAAATTTATCAGGTAAGCTTAAATTATGTTTTTATGTCAATAGTAGAGACCTATATTGGCTGAAGTCACTGCTTAAGCAGAGTAATATGTTAATCTAGATTCACTTGATACATTGGGGCATATGTATCAAGCTCCGAATGGAGCTTGATGCCCCGTGTTTCTGGCGAGCCTGCAGGCTCGCCAGAAACAGTAGTTATGAAGCAGCGGTCACAAAGACCGCTGCTTAATAACCTGTCTGCCTGCTCTGAGCAGGCAGACAGACATCGCCGGAAATCAACCCGATCCAGTACGATCGAGTTGATTGACACCCCCCTGCTGGCATCCTATTGGTCGCGAGTCTGCAGGGGGCGGCGTTGCACCAGCAGCTCTTGTGAGCTGCTGGTGCAATGCTGAATACGGCGAGCGTATTGCTCGCCGTATTCAGCGAGGTCTGTCGGACCTGATCCGCACTGTCGGATCAGGTCCGACAGACCTTGATAACTAGAGGCCATTATATTGTCTGACTATAATACTCTGTCCAGCATGTCTCTGTCATAGTGGTATCTCTTTGCGTATATAACATACCTTTATATGTCAAACTTAATTTATGGAAGTGTATAGTCCTGTGTTACGATTTATTAGTTTGCTATATTGACTTCTGAGAGTTAGCTTCTCTACTTCATATCAGCATACTAGCAGATATATATAGCACAGTCCTCTACTCCACTTAGGTCTCAATGCTATCTTGAGCAAGCACTCTTCCAAGACACATAAGGAACATATATAAGTCAATGCCGATACTGGGATTTGTGGCTCACAGAGTTCTCACATTTGAATATACGCTTGTAGTTCCTAAAAGAGGCGCTCATTATATATTTAGTGACTATTCACCCACCTTCTAATCCCTCGTAGAAATTTCCTACTACTGCAATCCCCTCAAGGAGTCTTTAAATTTGAGCCCAATCATAGATTTTCCCTATACTCTATCTTTAAGGGGCATTTTATGTACAGAGGCCCATACTGAGAATTTTTGGGCTAGCTGCTAGAATATAAGCACACACTGACTACAGAGATATACTAGTGGGTCAATAACCGCTACCTCAGAGTGTAATTTTCTAACTCATGTCGCCGTACACTAGGTAGCTTCAACAGTTAATCACCCTAGCTGCTATAATTCCATATGGAGCATTACATACAACTTTTCATTAGTCCCTAAAACGCCGCCATATACAGGACTCTCTAGGAATATTATTCGCTATAGATATCATTTATATTGTTCATTATTATACCTTGAGTGCACTTTGTCCCTATCTTTTGCCTAAATATACAGCAGGTTGTCCCTTTGAAGTCTACCCCTTTGTTTATACAATAACATCCCCTTATATTTTATATATGGTTGATACAATGTAGCGGCTAGTAATACTCCCACTCATATATTATATAATGTTAGTTCTACTCATAACACAGGATAGATAGGGAAAGTGTCTCCCCTCACCCTTTCCCACTCTGTGAATCAGAGTGGGTCATATCCAATATCCCTTTCCGTCTTCGTCCAGTGGTAACAATAATCCCTGAGGGGGGATACAATATATATCTAGTACCAGTATTGGGCTACCGACGATGAAGATAGAGGGCTAATTGAGATAATGTAGAAACTGCCCTATTATTTACATCTATACATTGTACAGTAGCTTTACCTTATCTATGTTATCTCATTGAAGCTAAAATTATCTGGTCATCCAGAGTAGCGTTATTTGTTATGAAAGAGAGATTCTCAAAGGCTTATATCTGATACTGACCCATACCTATATACTCCTTTGCCCTATTTCTTAACCATAAGCTCCCTTATTCTAACACTATACTAATGTAATTACTCCCTCGTAACTCGTAATTCATAACTTATATTGCACTTACTTCCCCTATGCCACTGTGGCCTATAAGATTCACTATATCACTGAAAAAGCCAGATATGCATACGTCCTGCTAAACATCAAACTTTCTGTCCAGAGTTCTGAAACAAAAAAGAAGCTTAGATGCCTTCTTTTTCAAATAAAGATAGCAAGCGAACGAAGAAAAATTGATAATAGGAGTAAATTAGAAAGTTGCTTAAAATTGCATGCTCTATCTGAATCACGAAAGAAAAAATTTGGGTTCAGTGTCCCTTTAAGCAGAGAAAAAGTCCTCCAACTCTAACCCCATCATTTAAAGGTAGTAGCGAGTAAAACTGTGTTGTGTCCTGTGTATCCATGGCAGTAAGCCCACACGTAAGGTAAAATGTGCAAAATCCCCTGAATATGGTTGTGCTTGTAGTAGAAGGATCAAGGATACAAAATTGAGGATAAGAGAAAGTTCCCTCTCAACAAGGACAATCAAATGTATACAGTTAAGTTAGCACACAGCAAAATGCAATCAGCTGTATGAGCATACCCCAGTCCTATGAAATGGCCAGATGCAAGGAAAACAAAACCCATACAAAGGTAGCTTAAACCGTCAGAGTCCAGTAGCATCCACCAAGTGGAATAGGCAAGGAACTTACCCTTCTGCTACCGCGGCTCCACCTCACTCAGATAGACAGGAACACAATAAACACTGCTGGTACACACAAGCGGCACGGTAATCACAGCTCCGGTGTGGGTTATACTACCTGCCGCATTCGTCCACGCTGTGTGTATATACAACTTCTTCCAGGTATGACGCAATTCAGGGGGCATGAGAGCACTAGCGTATAGGGAAAGCGTGTCCGCTGAGACCAAGGGGGGGATAAAGCCGGTTCCCATAGACCGCTATGTAAAGGCACTTTTTTTGGGTGGGGGGGGGGGGGGGCAGTTCGGGCAATTTTAAAAAATTAACCTAACCAGAAGTCTGACTTCTGGTTAATTAACGGAATACTAATTTGATACAGCTAGCTCGCAGTAGCAATAACTAGCCATTTGTAATGGCTGGTTATTTATTACGTGTCAGCAAACGGGAACATTTGCCCGTTTGTGGGCAGGCGCAAGATAAATTAGCACTCCACTTGTAATCTAGCCCATAATGTTTAATGATGCATAGTAACCTATGAAAATGTTGGTTAGTCTTACTGCAGATATCACAAACCTAACCCTGCTACATATCTGTTCCTAATTGGCCTCAGCAGTGGCGAAAAGATAAGATACTGTAAAACAATGCAAGTTTTGCTAACCAAATGACAGTGGCAAACTGATTCACTAACAAGTCCACATTGGCTCCTCTAGATAAGGAGTTTTTGGCCATTAAAGAAAGTAAAGTGTTGATTTATTGATAATGTTTTCATATTAGGGGGGTTATAATGATCACATGGGACTGCATGATCTCATACTTGGCACAAAGTGGTGAACGTACTCTAATCAGATTACAACAACCCAAGTCCAAGCAGTAAATACATTTTGTTAGCTGTGGGCACATTTGTTATGTGTCTGTCACCTATAAACCTCCTTAGGTCATATTAGTGTTCACCAGGCAAACAGACAATCTATACCCAAATAGTAAAGATGAAGTAGCATGTTATGTGCCTGTCACCTATAAACCTCCTTAGGTCATATTAGTGTTCACCAGGCAAGCAGACATCCTATACCCAAATAGTAAAGATGAAGTAGCTTGTTATGTGTCTGTCACCTATAAACCTCCTTAGGTCATATTAGTGTACACCAGGCAAGCATACATCCTATACCCAAATAGTAAAGATAAAGTAGCTTGTTATGTGCCTGTCACCTATAAACCTCCTTAGGTCATATTAGTGTACACCAGGCAAGCAGACATCCTATACCCAAATAGTAAAGATGAAGTAGCATGTTATGTGCCTGTCACCTATAAACCTCCTTAGGTCATATTAGTGTTCACCAGGCAAGCAGACATCCTATACCCAAATAGTAAAGATGAAGTAGCTTGTTATGTGTCTGTCACCTATAAACCTCCTTAGGTCATATTAGTGTACACCAGGCAAGCAGACATCCTATACCCAAATAGTAAAGATGAAGTAGCTTGTTATGTGTCTGTCACCTATAAACCTCCTTAGCTCATATTAGTGTACACCAGGCAAGCAGACATCCTATACCCAAATAGTAAAGATGAAGTAGCTTGTTATGTGTCTGTCACCTATAAACCTCCTTAGGTCATATTAGTGTACACCAGGCAAGCAGACATCCTATACCCAAATAGTAAAGATGAAGTAGCTTGTTATGTGTCTGTCACCTATAAACCTCCTTAGGTCATATTAGTGTACACCAGGAAAGCAGACATCCTATACCCAAATAGTAAAGATGAAGTAGCTTGTTATGTGTCTGTCACCTATAAACCTCCTTAGGTCATATTAGTGTACACCAGGCAAGCAGACATCCTATACCCAAATAGTAAAGATGAAGTAGCTTGTTATGTGTCTGTCACCTATAAACCTCCTTAGGTCATATTAGTGTACACCAGGCAAGCAGACATCCTATACCCAAACAGTAAAGATGAAGTAGCTCGTTATGTGTCTGTCACCTATAAACCTCCTTAGGTCATATTAGTGTACACCAGGCAAGCAGACATCCTATACCCAAATAGTAAAGATGAAGTAGCTTGTTATGTGTCTGTCACCTATAAACCTCCTTGGGTCATATTAGTGTACACCAGGCAAGCAGACATCCTATACCCAAATAGTAAAGATGAAGTAGCTTGTTATGTGCCTGTCACCTATAAACCTCCTTAGGTCATATTAGTGTACACCAGACAAGCAGACATCCTATACCCAAATAGTAAAGATGAAGTAGCTTGTTATGTGTCTGTCACCTATAAACCTCCTTAGGTCATATTAGTGTACACCAGGCAAGCAGACATCCTATACCCAAATAGTAAAGATGAAGTAGCTTGTTATGTGTCTGTCACCTATAAACCTCCTTAGGTCATATTAGTGTACACCAGGCAAGCAGACATCCTATACCCAAATAGTAAAGATGAAGTAGCTTGTTATTTGTCTGTCACCTATAAACCTCCTTAGGTCATATTAGTGTACACCAGGCAAGCAGACATCCTATACCCAAATAGTAAAGATGAAGTAGCTTGTTATGTGTCTGTCACCTATAAACCTCCTTAGGTCATATTAGTGTACACCAGGCAAGCAGACATCCTATACCCAAATAGTAAAGATGAAGTAGCTTGTTATGTGTCTGTCATCTATAAACCTCCTTAGGTCATATTAGTGTACACCAGGCAAGCAGACATCCTATACCCAAATAGTAAAGATGAAGTAGCTTGTTATGTGCCTGTCACCTATAAACCTCCTTAGGTCATATTAGTGTACACCAGGCAAGCAGACATCCTATACCCAAATAGTAAAGATGAAGTAGCTTGTTATGTGCCTGTCACCTATAAACCTCCTTAGGTCATATTAGTGTACATCAGGCAAACAGACATCCTATACCCAAATAGTAAAGATGAAGTAGCTTGTTATGTGTCTGTCACCTATAAACCTCCTTAGGTCATATTAGTGTACACCAGGCAAGCAGACATCCTATACCCAAATAGTAAAGATGAAGTAGCTTGTTATGTGTCTGTCACCTATAAACCTCCTTATGTCATATTAGTGTACACCAGGCAAGCAGACATCCTATACCCAAATAGTAAAGATGAAGTAGCTTGTTATGTGTCTATCACCTATAAACCTCCTTAGGTCATATTAGTGTACACCAGGCAAGCAGACATCCTATACCCAAATAGTAAAGATGAAGTAGCTTGTTATGTGCCTGTCACCTATAAACCTCCTTAGGTCATATTAGTGTACACCAGGCAAGCAGACATCCTATACCCAAATAGTAAAGATGAAGTAGCTTGCTATGTGCCTGTCACCTATAAACCTCCTTTGGTCATATTAGTGTACACCAGGCAAGCAGACATCCTATACCCAAATAGTAAAGATGAAGTAGCTTGTTATGTGTCTGTCACCTATAAACCTCCTTGGGTCATATTAGTGTACACCAGGCAAGCAGACATCCTATACCCAAATAGTAAAGATGAAGTAGCTTGTTATCTGTCTGTCACCTATAAACCTCCTTAGGTCATATTAGTGTACACCAGGCAAGCAGACATCCTATACCCAAATAGTAAAGATGAAGTAGCTTCTTATGTGTCTGTCACCTATAAACCTCCTTAGGTCATATTAGTGTACACCAGGCAAGCAGACATCCTATACCCAAATAGTAAAGATGAAGTAACTTGCTATGTGTCTGTCACCTATAAACCTCCTTAGGTCATATTAGTGTACACCAGGCAAGCAGACATCCTATACCCAAATAGTAAAGATGAAGTAGCTTGTTATGTGTCTGTCACCTATAAACCTCCTTAGGTCATATTAGTGTACACCAGGCAAGCAGACATCCTATACCCAAATAGTAAAGATGAAGTAGCTTGTTATGTGCCTGTCTCCTATAAACCTCCTTAGGTCATATTAGTGTACACCAGCAAGCAGACATCCTATACCCAAATAGTAAAGGTGAAGTAGCTTGTTATGTGTCTGTCACCTATAAACCTCCTTACGTCATATTAGTGTACACCAGGCAAGCAGACATCCTATACCCAAATAGTAAAGGTGAAGTAGCTTGTTATGTGTCTGTCACCTATAAACCTCCTTACGTCATATTAGTGTACACCAGGCAAGCAGACATCCTATACCCAAATAGTAAAGATGAAGTAGCTTGTTATGTGTCTGTCACCTATAAACCTCCTTAGGTCATATTAGTGTACACCAGGCAAGCAGACATCCTATACCCAAATAGTAAAGATGAAGTAGCTTGTTATGTGCCTGTCACCTATAAACCTCCTTAGGTAATATTAGTGTACACCAGGCAAGCAGACATCCTATACCCAAATAGTAAAGATGAAGTAGCTTGCTATGTGCCTGTCACCTATAAACCTCCTTAGGTCATATTAGTGTACACCAGGCAAGCAGACATCCTATACCCAAATAGTAAAGATGAAGTAGCTTGTTATGTGCCTGTCACCTATAAACCTCCTTAGGTCATATTAGTGTACACCAGGCAAGAAGACATCCTATACCCAAATAGTAAAGATGAAGTAGCTTGTTATGTGTCTGTCACCTATAAACCTCCTTAGGTCATATTAGTGTACACCAGGCAAGCAGACATCCTATACCCAAATAGTAAAGATGAAGTAGCTTGTTATGTGCCTGTCACCTATAAACCTCCTTAGGTCATATTAGTGTACCCCAGGCAAGCAGACATCCTATACCCAAATAGTAAAGATGAAGTAGCTTGTTATGTGTCTGTCACCTATAAACCTCCTTAGGTCATTTTAGTGTACACCAGGCAAGCAGACATCCTATACCCAAATAGTAAAGATGAAGTAGCTTGTTATGTGCCTGTCACCTATAAACCTCCTTAGGTCATATTAGTGTACACAAGGCAAGCAGACATCCTATACCCAAATAGTAAAGATGAAGTAGCTTGTTATGTGCCTGTCACCTATAAACCTCCTTAGGTCATATTAGTGTACACCAGGCAAGCAGACATCCTATACCCAAATAGTAAAGATGAAGTAGCTTGTTATGTGCCTGTCACCTATAAACCCTCCTTAGGTCATATTAGTGTACACCAGGCAAGCAGACATCCTATACCCAAATAGTAAAGGTGAAGTAGCTTGTTATGTGTCTGTCACCTATAAACCTCCTTAGGTCATATTAGTGTACACCAGGCAAGCAGACATCCTATACCCAAATAGTAAAGATGAAGTAGCTTGTTATGTGCCTGTCACCTATAAACCTCCTTAGGTCATATTAGTGTACACCAGGCAAGCAGACATCCTATACCCAAATAGTAAAGATTAAGTAGCTTGTTATGTGTCTGTCACCTATAAACCTCCTTAGGTCATATTAGTGTACACCAGGCAAGCAGACATCCTATACCCAAATAGTAAAGATTAAGTAGCTTGTTATGTGTCTGTCACCTATAAACCTCCTTAGGTCATATTAGTGTACACTAGGCAAGCAGACATCCTATACCCAAATAGTAAAGATGAAGTAGCTTGCTATGTGTCTGTCACCTATAAACCTCCTTAGGTCATATTAGTGTACACCAGGCAAGCAGACATCCTATACCCAAATAGTAAAGATGAAGTAGCTTGCTATGTGTCTGTCACCTATAAACCTCCTTAGGTCATATTAGTGTACACCAGGCAAGCAGACATCCTATACCCAAATAGTAAAGATGAAGTAGCTTGTTATGTGTCTGTCACCTATAAACCTCCTTAGGTCATATTAGTGTACACCAGGCAAGCAGACATCTTATACCCAAATAGTAAAGATGAAGTAGCTTCTTATGTGTCTGTCACCTATAAACCTCCTTAGGTCATATTAGTGTACACCAGGCAAGCAGACATCCTATACCCAAATAGTAAAGGTGAAGTAGCTTGTTATGTGTCTCTCACCTATAAACCTCCTTAGGTCATATTAGTGTACACCAGGCAAGCAGACATCCTATACCCAAATAGTAAAGATGAAGTTGCTTGTTATGTATCTGTCACCTATAAACCTCCTTAGGTCATATTAGTGTACACCAGGCAAGCAGACATCCTATACCCAAATAGTAAAGATGAAGTAGCTTGTTATGTGTCTGTCACCTATAAACCTCCTTAGGTCATATTAGTGTACACCAGGCAAGCAGATATACTATACCCAAATAGTAAAGATGAAGTAGCTTGTTATGTGCCTGTCACCTATAAACCTCCTTATGTCATATTAGTGTACACCAGGCAAGCAGACATCCTATACCCAAATAGTAAAGGTGAAGTAGCTTGTTATGTGTCTGTCACCTATAAACCTCCTTAGGTCATATTAGTGTACACCAGGCAAGCAGACATCCTATACCCAAATAGTAAAGATGAAGTAGCTTGTTATGTGTCTGTCACCTATAAACCTCCTTAGGTCATATTAGTGTACACCAGGCAAGCAGACATCCTATACCCAAATAGTAAAGATGAAGTAGCTTGTTATATGCCTGTCACCTATAAACCTCCTTAGGTCATATTAGTGTACACAAGGCAAGCAGATATTCTATACCCAAATAGTAAAGATGAAGTAGCTTGTTATGTGTCTGTCACCTATAAACCTCCTTAGGTCATATTAGTGTACACCAGACAAGCAGACATCCTATACCCAAATAGTAAAGATGAAGTAGCTTGTTATGTGCCTGTCACCTATAAACCTCCTTAGGTCATATTAGTGTACACCAGGCAAGAAGACATCCTATACCCAAATAGTAAAGATGAAGTAGCTTGCTATGTGCCTGTCACCTATAATCCTCCTTAGGTCATATTAGTGTACACCAGGCAAGCAGACATCCTATACCCAATTAGTAAAGATGAAGTAGCTTGTTATGTGTCTGTCACCTATAAACCTCCTTAGGTCATATTAGTGTACACCAGGCAAGCAGACATCCTATTCCCAAATAGTAAAGATGAAGTAGCTTGTTATGTGTCTGTCACCTATAAACCTCCTTAGGTCATATTAGTGTACACCAGGCAAGCAGACATCCTATACCCAAATAGTAAAGATGAAGTAGCTTGTTATGTGTCTGTCACCTATAAACCTCCTTAGGTCATATTAGTGTACACCAGGCAAGCAGACATCCTATACCCAAATAGTAAAGATGAAGTAGCTTGTTATTTGTCTGTCACCTATAAACCTCCTTAGGTCATATTAGTGTACACCAGGCAAGCAGACATCCTATACCCAAATAGTAAAGATGAAGTAGCATGTTATGTGCCTGTCACCTATAAACCTCCTTAGGTCATATTAGTGTACACCAGGCAAGCAGACATCCTATACCCAAATAGTAAAGATGAAGTACCTTGCTATGTGCCTGTCACCTATAAACCTCCTTAAGTCATATTAGTGTACACAAGGCAAGCAGACATCCTATACCCAAATAGTAAAGATGAAGTACCTTGCTATGTGCCTGTCACCTATAAACCTCCTTAGGTCATATTAGTGTACACCAGGCAAGCAGACATCCTATACCCAAATAGTAAAGATGAAGTAGCTTGTTATGTGCCTGTCACCTATAAACCTCCTTAGGTCATATTAGTGTACACCAGGCAAGCAGACATCGTATACCCAAATAGTAAAGATGAAGTAGCTTGTTATGTGTCTGTCACCTATAAACCTCCTTAGGTCATATTAGTGTACACCAGGCAAGCAGACATCCTATACCCAAATAGTAAAGATGAAGTAGCTTGTTATATGCCTGTCACCTATAAACATCCTTAGGTCATATTAGTGTACACCAGGCAAGCAGACATCCTATACCCAAATAGTAAAGATGAAGTAGCTTGTTATGTGTCTGTCACCTATAAACCTCCTTAGGTCATATTAGTGTACACCAGGCAAGCAGACATCCTATACCCAAATAGTAAAGATGAAGTAGCTTGTTATGTGTCTGTCACCTATAAACCTCCTTAGGTCATATTAGTGTACACCAGGCAAGCAGACATCCTATACCCAAATAGTAAAGATGAAGTAGCTTGTTATGTGTCTGTCACCTATAAACCTCCTTAGGTCATATTAGTGTACACCAGGCAAGCAGACATCCTATACCCAAATAGTAAAGATGAAGTAGCTTGTTATGTGCCTGTCACCTATAAACCTCCTTAGGTCATATTAGTGTACACCAGGCAAGCAGACATCCTATACCCAAATAGTAAAGGTGAAGTAGCTTGTTATGTGTCTGTCACCTATAAACCTCCTTAGGTCATATTAGTGTACACCAGGCAAGCAGACATCCTATACCCAAATAGTAAAGATGAAGTAGCTTGTTATGTGTCTGTCACCTATAAACCTCCTTAGGTCATATTAGTGTACACCAGGCAAGCAGACATCCTATACCCAAATAGTAAAGATGAAGTAGCTTGTTATGTGTCTGTCACCTATAAACCTCCTTAGGTCATATTAGTGTACACCAGGCAAGCAGACATCCTATACCCAAATAGTAAAGATGAAGTAGCTTGTTATGTGTCTGTCACCTATAAACCTCCTTAGGTCATATTAGTGTACACCAGGCAAGCAGACATCCTGTACCCAAATAGTAAAGATGAAGTAGCTTGTTATGTGTCTGTCACCTATAAACCTCCTTAGGTCATATTAGTGTACACCAGGCAAGCAGACATCCTATACCCAAATAGTAAAGATGAAGTAGCTTGTTATGTGTCTGTCACCTATAAACCTCCTTAGGTCATATTAGTGTACACCAGGCAAGAAGACATCCTATACCCAAATAGTAAAGATGAAGTAGCTTGTTATGTGCCTGTCACCTATAAACCTCCTTAGGTCATATTAGTGTACACCAGGCAAGAAGACATCCTATACCCAAATAGTAAAGATGAAGTAGCTTGTTATGTGTCTGTCACCTATAAACCTCCTTAGGTCATATTAGTGTACACCAGGCAAGCAGACATCCTATACCCAAATAGTAAAGATGAAGTAGCTTGTTATGTGTCTGTCACCTATAAACCTCCTTAGGTCATATTAGTGTACACCAGGCAGGCAGACATCCTGTACCCAAATAGTAAAGATGAAGTAGCTTGTTATGTGTCTGTCACCTATAAACCTCCTTAGGTCATATTAGTGTACACCAGGCAAGCAGACATCCTATACCCAAATAGTAAAGATGAAGTAGCTTGTTATGTGTCTGTCACCTATAAACCTCCTTAGGTCATATTAGTGTACACCAGGCAAGCAGACATCCTATACCCAAATAGTAAAGATGAAGTAGCTTGTTATGTGTCTGTCACCTATAAACCTCCTTAGGTCATATTAGTGTACACCAGGCAAGCAGACATCCTATACCCAAATAGTAAAGATGAAGTAGCTTGTTATGTGCCCGTCACCTATAAACCTCCTTATGTCATATTAGTGTACACCAGGCAAGCAGACATCCTATACCCAAATAGTAAAGGTGAAGTAGCTTGTTATGTGTCTGTCACCTATAAACCTCCTTAGGTCATATTAGTGTACACCAGGCAAGCAGACATCCTATACCCAAATAGTAAAGATGAAGTAGCTTGTTATGTGTCTGTCACCTATAAACCTCCTTAGGTCATATTAGTGTACACCAGGCAAGCAGACATCCTATACCCAAATAGTAAAGGTGAAGTAGCTTGTTATGTGTCTGTCACCTATAAACCTCCTTAGGTCATATTAGTGTACACCAGGCAAGCAGACATCCTATACCCAAATAGTAAAGATGAAGTAGCTTGTTATGTGTCTGTCACCTATAAACCTCCTTATGTCATATTAGTGTACACCAGGCAAGCAGACATCCTATACCCAAATAGTAAAGGTGAAGTAGCTTGTTATGTGTCTGTCACCTATAAACCTCCTTAGGTCATATTAGTGTACACCAGGCAAGCAGACATCCTATACCCAAATAGTAAAGATGAAGTAGCTTGTTATGTGCCTGTCACCTATAAACCTCCTTAGGTCATATTAGTGTACACCAGGCAAGCAGACATCCTATACCCAAATAGTAAAGATGAAGTAGCTTGTTATGTGCCTGTCACCTATAAACCTCCTTAGGTCATATTAGTGTACACCAGGCAAGCAGACATCCTATACCCAAATAGTAAAGATGAAGTAGCTTGTTATGTGTCTGTCACCTATAAACCTCCTTAGGTCATATTAGTGTACCCCAGGCAAGCAGACATCCTATACCCAAATAGTAAAGATGAAGTAGCTTGTTATGTGTCTGTCACCTATAAACCTCCTTAGGTCATATTAGTGTACCCCAGGCAAGCAGACATCCTATACCCAAATAGTAAAGATGAAGTAGCTTGCTATGTGTCTGTCACCTATAAACCTCCTTAGGTCATATTAGTGTACACCAGGCAAGCAGACATCCTATACCCAAATAGTAAAGATGAAGTAGCTTGCTATGTGTCTGTCACCTATAAACCTCCTTAGGTCATATTAGTGTACACCAGGCAAGCAGACATCCTATACCCAAATAGTAAAGATGAAGTAGCTTGTTATGTGTCTGTCACCTATAAACCTCCTTAGGTCATATTAGTGTACACCAGGCAAGCAGACATCTTATACCCAAATAGTAAAGATGAAGTAGCTTCTTATGTGTCTGTCACCTATAAACCTCCTTAGGTCATATTAGTGTACACCAGGCAAGCAGACATCCTATACCCAAATAGTAAAGGTGAAGTAGCTTGTTATGTGTCTCTCACCTATAAACCTCCTTAGGTCATATTAGTGTACACCAGGCAAGCAGACATCCTATACCCAAATAGTAAAGATGAAGTTGCTTGTTATGTATCTGTCACCTATAAACCTCCTTAGGTCATATTAGTGTACACCAGGCAAGCAGACATCCTATACCCAAATAGTAAAGATGAAGTAGCTTGTTATGTGTCTGTCACCTATAAACCTCCTTAGGTCATATTAGTGTACACCAGGCAAGCAGATATACTATACCCAAATAGTAAAGATGAAGTAGCTTGTTATGTGCCTGTCACCTATAAACCTCCTTATGTCATATTAGTGTACACCAGGCAAGCAGACATCCTATACCCAAATAGTAAAGGTGAAGTAGCTTGTTATGTGTCTGTCACCTATAAACCTCCTTAGGTCATATTAGTGTACACCAGGCAAGCAGACATCCTATACCCAAATAGTAAAGATGAAGTAGCTTGTTATGTGTCTGTCACCTATAAACCTCCTTAGGTCATATTAGTGTACACCAGGCAAGCAGACATCCTATACCCAAATAGTAAAGATGAAGTAGCTTGTTATATGCCTGTCACCTATAAACCTCCTTAGGTCATATTAGTGTACACAAGGCAAGCAGATATTCTATACCCAAATAGTAAAGATGAAGTAGCTTGTTATGTGTCTGTCACCTATAAACCTCCTTAGGTCATATTAGTGTACACCAGACAAGCAGACATCCTATACCCAAATAGTAAAGATGAAGTAGCTTGTTATGTGTCTGTCACCTATAAACCTCCTTAGGTCATATTAGTGT
Organism: Bombina bombina; assembly: GCF_027579735.1. Lineage (NCBI taxonomy): Eukaryota > Metazoa > Chordata > Amphibia > Anura > Bombinatoridae > Bombina > Bombina bombina. The sequence continues at coordinate 159,126,817 of NC_069510.1, forward strand.
ACACCAGGCAAGAAGACATCCTATACCCAAATAGTAAAGATGAAGTAGCTTGTTATGTGTCTGTCACCTATAAACCTCCTTAGGTCATATTAGTGTACACCAGGCAAGCAGACATCCTATACCCAATTAGTAAAGATGAAGTAGCTTGTTATGTGTCTGTCACCTATAAACCTCCTTAGGTCATATTAGTGTACACCAGGCAAGCAGACATCCTATTCCCAAATAGTAAAGATGAAGTAGCTTGTTATGTGTCTGTCACCTATAAACCTCCTTAGGTCATATTAGTGTACACCAGGCAAGCAGACATCCTATACCCAAATAGTAAAGATGAAGTAGCTTGTTATGTGTCTGTCACCTATAAACCTCCTTAGGTCATATTAGTGTACACCAGGCAAGCAGACATCCTATACCCAAATAGTAAAGATGAAGTAGCTTGTTATTTGTCTGTCACCTATAAACCTCCTTAGGTCATATTAGTGTACACCAGGCAAGCAGACATCCTATACCCAAATAGTAAAGATGAAGTAGCATGTTATGTGCCTGTCACCTATAAACCTCCTTAGGTCATATTAGTGTACACCAGGCAAGCAGACATCCTATACCCAAATAGTAAAGATGAAGTACCTTGCTATGTGCCTGTCACCTATAAACCTCCTTAAGTCATATTAGTGTACACAAGGCAAGCAGACATCCTATACCCAAATAGTAAAGATGAAGTACCTTGCTATGTGCCTGTCACCTATAAACCTCCTTAGGTCATATTAGTGTACACCAGGCAAGCAGACATCCTATACCCAAATAGTAAAGATGAAGTAGCTTGTTATGTGCCTGTCACCTATAAACCTCCTTAGGTCATATTAGTGTACACCAGGCAAGCAGACATCGTATACCCAAATAGTAAAGATGAAGTAGCTTGTTATGTGTCTGTCACCTATAAACCTCCTTAGGTCATATTAGTGTACACCAGGCAAGCAGACATCCTATACCCAAATAGTAAAGATGAAGTAGCTTGTTATATGCCTGTCACCTATAAACATCCTTAGGTCATATTAGTGTACACCAGGCAAGCAGACATCCTATACCCAAATAGTAAAGATGAAGTAGCTTGTTATGTGTCTGTCACCTATAAACCTCCTTAGGTCATATTAGTGTACACCAGGCAAGCAGACATCCTATACCCAAATAGTAAAGATGAAGTAGCTTGTTATGTGTCTGTCACCTATAAACCTCCTTATGTCATATTAGTGTACACCAGGCAAGCAGACATCCTATACCCAAATAGTAAAGATGAAGTAGCTTGTTATGTGTCTGTCACCTATAAACCTCCTTAGGTCATATTAGTGTACACCAGGCAAGCAGACATCCTATACCCAAATAGTAAAGATGAAGTAGCTTGTTATGTGCCTGTCACCTATAAACCTCCTTAGGTCATATTAGTGTACACCAGGCAAGCAGACATCCTATACCCAAATAGTAAAGGTGAAGTAGCTTGTTATGTGTCTGTCACCTATAAACCTCCTTAGGTCATATTAGTGTACACCAGGCAAGCAGACATCCTATACCCAAATAGTAAAGATGAAGTAGCTTGTTATGTGTCTGTCACCTATAAACCTCCTTAGGTCATATTAGTGTACACCAGGCAAGCAGACATCCTATACCCCAAATAGTAAAGATGAAGTAGCTTGTTATGTGTCTGTCACCTATAAACCTCCTTAGGTCATATTAGTGTACACCAGGCAAGCAGACATCCTATACCCAAATAGTAAAGATGAAGTAGCTTGTTATGTGTCTGTCACCTATAAACCTCCTTAGGTCATATTAGTGTACACCAGGCAAGCAGACATCCTATACCCAAATAGTAAAGATGAAGTAGCTTGTTATGTGTCTGTCACCTATAAACCTCCTTAGGTCATATTAGTGTACACCAGGCAAGCCAGACATCCTATACCCAATAGTAAAGATGAAGTAGCTTGTTATGTGTCTGTCACCTATAAACATCCTTAGGTCATATTAGTGTACACCAGGCAAGCAGGACATCCTATACCCAAATAGTAAAGATGAAGTAGCTTGTTATGTGTCTGTCACCTATAACCTCCTTAGGTCATATTAGTGTACACCAGGCAAGAAGACATCCTATAACCAAATAGTAAAGATGAAGTAGCTTGTTATGTGCTGTCACCTATAAACCCTCCTTAGGTCATATAAGTGTACACCAGGCAAGCAGACATCCATATACCCAAATAGTAAAGATGAAGTAGCTTGTTATGTGTCTGTCACTACTATAAACCTCCTTAGGTCATATTAGTGTACACCAGGCAAGAAGACATCCCTATACCCAAATAGTAACGATGAAGTAGCTTGTTATGTGTCTGTCACCTATAAAACCTCCTTAGGTCATATTAGTGTACACCAGGCAAGCAGACATCCTATACCCAAATAGTAAAGATGAAGTAGCTTGTTATGTGTCTGTCACCTATAAACCTCCTTAGGTCATATTAGTGTACACCAGGCAAGCAGACATCCTATACCCAAATAGTAAAGATGAAGTAGCTTGTTATGTGTCTGTCACCTATAAACCTCCTTAGGTCATATTAGTGTACACCAGGCAAGCAGACATCCTATACCCAAATAGTAAAGATGAAGTAGCTTGTTATGTGTCTGTCACCTATAAACCTCCTTAGGTCATATTAGTGTACACCAGGCAAGCAGACATCCTACACCCAAATAGTAAAGATGAAGTAGCTTGTTATGTGTCTGTCACCTATAAACCTCCTTAGGTCATATTAGTGTACACCAGGCAAGCAGACATCCTATACCCAAATAGTAAAGATGAAGTAGCTTGTTATGTGTCCTGTCACCTATAAACCTCCTTAGGTCATATTAGTGTACACCAGGCAAGCAGACATCCTATACCCAAATAGTAAAGGTGAAGTAGCTTGTTATGTGTCTGTCACCTATAAACCTCCTTAGGTCATATTAGTGTACACCAGGCAAGCAGACATCCTATACCCAAGTAGTAAAGATGAAGTAGCTTGTTATGTGTCTGTCACCTATAAACCTCCTTAGGTCATATTAGTGTACACCAGGCAAGCAGACATCCTATACCCAAATAGTAAAGATGAAGTAGCTTGTTATGTGTCTGTCACCTATAACCTCCTTAGGTCATATTAGTGTACACCAGGCAAGCAGACATCCTATACCCAAATAGTAAAGATGAAGTAGCTTGTTATGTGTCTGTCACCTATAAACCTCCTTAGGTCATATTAGTGTACACCAGGCAAGCAGACATCCTATACCCAAATAGTAAAGATGAAGTAGCTTGTTATGTGTCTGTCACCTATAAACCTCCTTAGGTCATATTAGTGTACACCAGGCAAGCAGACATCCTATACCCAAATAGTAAAGATGAAGTAGCTTGTTATGTGTCTGTCACCTATAAACCCTCCTTAGGTCATATTAGTGTACACCAGGCAAGAAGACATCCTATACCCAAATAGTAAAGATGAAGTAGCTTGTTATGTGCCTGTCACCTATAAACCTCCTTAGGTCATATTAGTGTACACCAGGCAAGCAGACATCCTATACCCAAATAGTAAAGATGAAGTAGCTTGTTATGTGTCTGTCACCTATAAACCTCCTTAGGTCATATTAGTGTACACCAGGCAAGAAGACATCCTATACCCAAATAGTAAAGATGAAGTAGCTTGTTATGTGTCTGTCACCTATAAACCTCCTTAGGTCATATTAGTGTACACCAGGCAAGCAGACATCCTGTACCCAAATAGTAAAGATGAAGTAGCTTGTTATGTGTCTGTCACCTATAAACCTCCTTAGGTCATATTAGTGTACACCCAGGCAGGCAGACATCCTGTACCCAAATAGTAAAGATGAAGTAGCTTGTTATGTGTCTGTCACCTATAAACCTCCTTAGGTCATATTAGTGTACACCAGGCAAGCAGACATCCTATACCCAAATAGTAAAGATGAAGTAGCTTGTTATGTGTCTGTCACCTATAAACCTCCTTAGGTCATATTAGTGTACACCAGGCAAGCAGACATCCTATACCCAAATAGTAAAGATGAAGTAGCTTGTTATGTGTCTGTCACCTATAAACCTCCTTAGGTCATATTAGTGTACTCCAGGCAAGCAGACATCCTATACCCAAATAGTAAAGATGAAGTAGCTTGTTATGTGCCCGTCACCTATAAACCTCCTTAGGTCATATTAGTGTACACCAGGCAAGCAGACATCCTATACCCAAATAGTAAAGATGAAGTAGCTTGTTATGTGTCTGTCACCTATAAACCTCCTTAGGTCATATTAGTGTACACCAGGCAAGCAGACATCCTATACCCAAATAGTAAAGGTGAAGTAGCTTGTTATGTGTCTGTCACCTATAAACCTCCTTAGGTCATATTAGTGTACACCAGGCAAGCAGACATCCTATACCCAAATAGTAAAGATGAAGTAGCTTGTTATGTGTCTGTCACCTATAAACCTCCTTATGTCATATTAGTGTACACCAGGCAAGCAGACATCCTATACCCAAATAGTAAAGGTGAAGTTGCTTGTTATGTGTCTGTCACCTATAAACCTCCTTAGGTCATATTAGTGTACACCAGGCAAGCAGACATCCTATACCCAAATAGTAAAGATGAAGTAGCTTGTTATGTGCCTGTCACCTATAAACCTCCTTAGGTCATATTAGTGTACACCAGGCAAGCAGACATCCTATACCCAAATAGTAAAGATGAAGTAGCTTGTTATGTGCCTGTCACCTATAAACCCTCCTTAGGTCATATTAGTGTACACCAGGCAAGCAGACATCCTATACCCAAATAGTAAAGATGAAGTAGCTTGTTATGTGTCTGTCACCTATAAACCTCCTTAGGTCATATTAGTGTACACCAGGCAAGCAGACATCCTATACCCAAATAGTAAAGATGAAGTAGCTTGTTATCTGTCTGTCACCTATAAACCTCCTTAGGTCATATTAGTGTACACCAGGCAAGCAGACATCCTATACCCAAATAGTAAAGATGAAGTAGCTTGTTATCTGTCTGTCACCTATAAACCTCCTTAGGTCATATTAGTGTACACCAGGCAAGCAGACATCCTATACCCAAATAGTAAAGATGAAGTAGCTTATTATGTGCCTGTCACCTATAAACCTCCTTAGGTCATATTAGTGTACACCAGGCAAGCAGACATCCTATACCCAAATAGTAAAGATGAAGTAGCTTGTTATGTGTCTGTCACCTATAAACCTTCTTAGGTCATATTAGTGTACACCAGGCAAGCAGACATCCTATACCCAAATAGTAAAGATGAAGTAGCTTGTTATATGCCTGTCACCTATAAACATCCTTAGGTCATATTAGTGTACACCAGGCAAGCAGACATCCTATACCCAAATAGTAAAGATGAAGTAGCTTGTTATGTGTCTGTCACCTATAAACCTCCTTAGGTCATATTAGTGTACACCAGGCAAGCAGACATCCTATACCCAAATAGTAAAGATGAAGTAGCTGTTATGTGTCTGTCACCTATAAACCTCCTTAGGTCATATTAGTGTACACCAAGGCAAGCAGACATCCTATACCCAAATAGTAAAGATGAAGTAGCTTGTTATGTGTCTGTCACCTATAAACCTCCTTAGGTCATATTAGTGTACACCAGGCAAGCAGACATCCTATACCCAAATAGTAAAGATGAAGTAGCTTGTTATGTGTCTGTCACCTATAAACCTCCTTAGGTCATATTAGTGTACACCAGGCAAGCAGACATCCTATACCCAAATAGTAAAGATAAAGTAGCTTGTTATGTGTCTGTCACCTATAAACCTCCTTAGGTCATATTAGTGTACACCAGGCAAGCAGACATCCTATACCCAAATAGTAAAGATGAAGTAGCTTGTTATGTGTCTGTCACCTATAAACCTCCTTAGGTCATATTAGTGTACACCATTCAAGCAGACATCCTATACCCAAATAGTAAAGATGAAGTAGCTTATTATGTGCCTGTCACCTATAAACCTCCTTAGGTCATATTAGTGTACACCAGGCAAGCAGACATCCTATACCCAAATAGTAAAGATGAAGTAGCTTGTTATGTGTCTGTCACCTATAAACCTTCTTAGGTCATATTAGTGTACACCAGGCAAGCAGACATCCTATACCCAAATAGTAAAGATGAAGTAGCTTGTTATATGCCTGTCACCTATAAACCTCCTTAGGTCATATTAGTGTACACCAGGCAAGCAGACATCCTATACCCAAATAGTAAAGATGAAGTAGCTTGTTATGTGTCTGTCACCTATAAACCTCCTTAGGTCATATTAGTGTACACCAGGCAAGCAGACATCCTATACCCAAATAGTAAAGATGAAGTAGCTGTTATGTGTCTGTCACCTATAAACCTCCTTAGGTCATATTAGTGTACACCAAGCAAGCAGACATCCTATACCCAAATAGTAAAGATGAAGTAGCTTGTTATGTGTCTGTCACCTATAAACCTCCTTAGGTCATATTAGTGTACACCAGGCAAGCAGACATCCTATACCCAAATAGTAAAGATGAAGTAGCTTGTTATGTGTCTGTCACCTATAAACCTCCTTAGGTCATATTAGTGTACACCAGGCAAGCAGACATCCTATACCCAAATAGTAAAGATAAAGTAGCTTGTTATGTGTCTGTCACCTATAAACCTCCTTAGGTCATATTAGTGTACACCAGGCAAGCAGACATCCTATACCCAAATAGTAAAGATGAAGTAGCTTGTTATGTGTCTGTCACCTATAAACCTCCTTAGGTCATATTAGTGTACACCATTCAAGCAGACATCCTATACCCAAATAGTAAAGATGAAGTAGCTTGTTATGTGTCTGTCACCTATAAACCTCCTTAGGTCATATTAGTGTACACCAGGCAAGCAGACATCCTATACCCAAATAGTAAAGATGAAGTAGCTTGTTATGTGTCTGTCACCTATAAACCTCCTTAGGTCATATTAGTGTACACCAGGCAAGCAGACATCCTATACCCAAATAGTAAAGATGAAGTAGCTTGTTATGTGTCTGTCACCTATAAACCTCCTTAGGTCATATTAGTGTACCCCAGGCAAGCAGACATCCTATACCCAAATAGTAAAGATGAAGTAGCTTGTTATGTGCCTGTCACCTATAAACCTCCTTAGGTCATATTAGTGTACCCCAGGCAAGCAGACATCCTATACCCAAATAGTAAAGATGAAGTAGCTTGTTATGTGCCTGTCACCTATAAACCTCCTTAGGTCATATTAGTGTACATAAGGCAAACAGACATCCTGTACCCAAATAGTAAAGATGAAGTAGTTGTTATGTGTCTGTCACCTATAAACCCTCCTTAGGTCATATTAGTGTACACCAGGCAAGCAGACATCCTATACCCAAATAGTAAAGATGAAGTAGCTTGTTATGTGTCTGTCACCTATAAACCTCCTTAGGTCATATTAGTGTACACCAGGCAAGCAGACATCCTATACCCAAATAGTAAAGATGAAGTAGCTTGTTATGTGTCTGTCACCTATAAACCTCCTTAGGTCATATTAGTGTACTCCAGGCAAGCAGACATCCTATACCCAAATAGTAAAGATGAAGTAGCTTGTTATGTGCCCGTCACCTATAAACCTCCTTATGTCATATTAGTGTACACCAGGCAAGCAGACATCCTATACCCAAATAGTAAAGGTGAAGTAGCTTGTTATGTGTCTGTCACCTATAAACCTCCTTAGGTCATATTAGTGTACACCAGGCAAGCAGACATCCTATACCCAAATAGTAAAGATGAAGTAGCTTGTTATGTGTCTGTCACCTATAAACCTCCTTAGGTCATATTAGTGTACACCAGGCAAGCAGACATCCTATACCCAAATAGTAAAGGTGAAGTAGCTTGTTATGTGTCTGTCACCTATAAACCTCCTTAGGTCATATTAGTGTACACCAGGCAAGCAGACATCCTATACCCAAATAGTAAAGATGAAGTAGCTTGTTATGTGTCTGTCACCTATAAACCTCCTTATGTCATATTAGTGTACACCAGGCAAGCAGACATCCTATACCCAAATAGTAAAGGTGAAGTAGCTTGTTATGTGTCTGTCACCTATAAACCTCCTTAGGTCATATTAGTGTACACCAGGCAAGCAGACATCCTATACCCAAATAGTAAAGATGAAGTAGCTTGTTATGTGCCTGTCACCTATAAACCTCCTTAGGTCATATTAGTGTACACCAGGCAAGCAGACATCCTATACCCAAATAGTAAAGATGAAGTAGCTTGTTATGTGCCTGTCACCTATAAACCTCCTTAGGTCATATTAGTGTACACCAGGCAAGCAGACATCCTATACCCAAATAGTAAAGATAAGTAGCTTGTTATGTGTCTGTCACCTATAAACCTCCTTAGGTCATATTAGTGTACCCCAGGCAAGCAGACATCCTATACCCAAATAGTAAAGATGAAGTAGCTTGTTATGTGTCTGTCACCTATAAACCTCCTTATGTCATATTAGTGTACACCAGGCAAGCAGACATCCTATACCCAAATAGTAAAGGTGAAGTAGCTTGTTATGTGTCTGTCACCTATAAACCTCCTTAGGTCATATTAGTGTACATCAGGCAAGCAGAAATCCTATACCCAAATAGTAAAGATGAAGTAGCTTATTATGTGCCTGTCACCTATAAACCTCCTTAGGTCATATTAGTGTACACCAGGCAAGCAGACATCCTATACCCAAATAGTAAAGATGAAGTAGCTTGTTATGTGTCTGTCACCTATAAACCTTCTTAGGTCATATTAGTGTACACCAGGCAAGCAGACATCCTATACCCAAATAGTAAAGATGAAGTAGCTTGTTATGTGTCTGTCACCTATAAACCTCCTTAGGTCATATTAGTGTACACCAGGCAAGCAGACATCCTATACCCAAATAGTAAAGGTGAAGTAGCTTGTTATGTGTCCTGTCACCTATAAACCTCCTTAGGTCATATTAGTGTACACCAGGCAAGCAGACATCCTATACCCAAATAGTAAAGATGAAGTAGCTTGTTATGTGCCTGTCACCTATAAACCTCCTTAGGTCATATTAGTGTACACCAGGCAAGCAGACATCCTATACCCAAATAGTAAAGATGAAGTAGCTTGTTATGTGCCTGTCACCTATAAACCTCCTTAGGTCATATTAGTGTACACCAGGCAAGCAGACATCCTATACCCAAATAGTAAAGATAAAGTAGCTTGTTATGTGTCTGTCACCTATAAACCTCCTTAGGTCATATTAGTGTACCCCAGGCAAGCAGACATCCTATACCCAAATAGTAAAGATGAAGTAGCTTGTTATGTGTCTGTCACCTATAAACCTCCTTATGTCATATTAGTGTACACCAGGCAAGCAGACATCCTATACCCAAATAGTAAAGATGAAGTAGCTTGTTATGTGTCTGTCACCTATAAACCTCCTTAGGTCATATTAGTGTACACCAGGCAAGCAGACATCCTATACCCAAATAGTAAAGATGAAGTAGCTTGTTATGTGCCTGTCACCTATAAACCTCCTTAGGTCATATTAGTGTACACCAGGCAAGCAGACATCCTATACCCAAATAGTAAAGATGAAGTAGCTTGTTATGTGTCTGTCACCTATAAACCTCTTAGGTCATATTAGTGTACACCAGGCAAGCAGACATCCTATACCCAAATAGTAAAGATGAAGTAGCTTGTTATGTGACTGTCACCTATAAACCTCCTTAGGTCATATTAGTGTACACCAGGCAAGCAGACATCCTATACCCAAATAGTAAAGATGAAGTAGCTTGTTATGTGCCTGTCACCTATAAACCTCCTTAGGTCATATTAGTGTACACCAGGCAAGCAGACATCCTATACCCAAATAGTAAAGATGAAGTAGCTTGTTATGTGTCTGTCACCTATAAACCTCCTTAGGTCATATTAGTGTACACCAGGCAAGCAGACATCCTATACCCAAATAGTAAAGATGAAGTAGCTTGTTATGTGTCTGTCACCTATAAACCTCCTTAGGTCATATTAGTGTACACCAGGCAAGCAGACATCCTATACCCAAATAGTAAAGATGAAGTAGCTTGTTATGTGTCTGTCACCTATAAACCTCCTTAGGTCATATTAGTGTACACCAGGCAAGCAGACATCCTATACCCAAATAGTAAAGATGAAGTAGCTTGTTATGTGTCTGTCACCTATAAACCTCCTTAGGTCATATTAGTGTACACCAGGCAAGCAGACATCCTATACCCAAATAGTAAAGATAAGTAGCTTGTTATGTGTCTGTCACCTATAAACCTCCTTAGGTCATATTAGTGTACACCAGGCAAGCAGACATCCTATACCCAAATAGTAAAGATGAAGTAGCTTGTTATGTGTCTGTCACCTATAAACCTCCTTAGGTCATATTAGTGTACACCAGGCAAGCAGACATCCTATACCCAAATAGTAAAGATGAAGTAGCTTGTTATGTGTCTGTCACCTATAAACCTCCTTAGGTCATATTAGTGTACACCAGGCAAGCAGACATCCTATACCCAAATAGTAAAGATGAAGTAGCTTGTTATGTGTCTGTCACCTATAAACCTCCTTAGGTCATATTAGTGTACACCAGGCAAGCAGACATCCTATACCCAAATAGTAAAGATGAAGTAGCTTGTTATGTGTCTGTCACCTATAAACCTCCTTAGGTCATATTAGTGTACCCCAGGCAAGCAGACATCCTATACCCAAATAGTAAAGATGAAGTAGCTTGTTATGTGCCTGTCACCTATAAACCTCCTTAGGTCATATTAGTGTACACCAGGCAAGCAGACATCCTATACCCAAATAGTAAAGATGAAGTAGCTTGTTATGTGTCTGTCACCTATAAAACCTCCTTAGGTCATATTAGTGTACACCAGGCAAGCAGACATCCTATACCCAAATAGTAAAGATGAAGTAGCTTGTTATGTGTCTGTCACCTATAAACCTCCTTAGGTCATATTAGTGTACACCAGGCAAGCAGACATCCTATACCCAAATAGTAAAGATGAAGTAGCTTGTTATGTGTCTGTCACCTATAAACCTCCTTAGGTCATATTAGTGTACACCAGGCAAGCAGACATCCTATACCCAAATAGTAAAGATGAAGTAGCTTGTTATGTGTCTGTCACCTATAAACCTCCTTAGGTCATATTAGTGTACACCAGGCAAGCAGACATCCTATACCCAAATAGTAAAGATGAAGTAGCTTGTTATGTGTCTGTCACCTATAAACCTCCTTAGGTCATATTAGTGTACACCAGGCAAGCAGACATCCTATACCCAAATAGTAAAGATGAAGTAGCTTGTTATGTGCCTGTCACCTATAAACCTCCTTAGGTCATATTAGTGTACACCAGGCAAGCAGACATCCTATACCCAAATAGTAAAGATGAAGTAGCTTGTTATGTGTCTGTCACCTATAAACCTCCTTAGGTCATATTAGTGTACACCAGGCAAGCAGACATCCTATACCCAAATAGTAAAGATGAAGTAGCTTGTTATGTGTCTGTCACCTATAAACCTCCTTAGGTCATATTAGTGTACACCAGGCAAGCAGACATCCTATACCCAAATAGTAAAGATGAAGTAGCTTGTTATGTATCTGTCACCTATAAACCTCCTTAGGTCATATTAGTGTACACCAGGCAAGCAGACATCCTATACCCAAATAGTAAAGATGAAGTAGCTTGTTATGTATCTGTCACCTATAAACCTCCTTAGGTCATATTAGTGTACACCAGGCAAGCAGACATCCTATACCCAAATAGTAAAGATGAAGTAGCTTGTTATGTGTCTGTCACCTATAAACCTCCTTAGGTCATATTAGTGTACACCAGGCAAGCAGACATCCTATACCCAAATAGTAAAGATGAAGTAGCTTGTTATGTGCCTGTCACCTATAAACCTCCTTAGGTCATATTAGTGTACACCAGGCAAGCAGACATCCTATACCCAAATAGTAAAGATGAAGTAGCTTGTTATGTGTCTGTCACCTATAAACCTCCTTAGGTCATATTAGTGTACACCAGGCAAGCAGACATCCTATACCCAAATAGTAAAGATGAAGTAGCTTGTTATGTGCCTGTCACCTATAAACCTCCTTAGGTCATATTAGTGTACACCAGGCAAGCAGACATCCTATACCCAAATAGTAAAGATGAAGTAGCTTGTTATTTGTCTGTCACCTATAAACCTCCTTAGGTCATATTAGTGTACACCAGGCAAGCAGACATCCTATACCCAAATAGTAAAGATGAAGTAGCTTGTTATGTGCCTGTCACCTATAAACCTCCTTAGGTCATATTAGTGTACACCAGGCAAGCAGACATCCTATACCCAAATAGTAAAGATGAAGTAGCTTGTTATGTGTCTGTCACCTATAAACCTCCTTAGGTCATATTAGTGTACACCAGGCAAGCAGACATCCTATACCCAAATAGTAAAGATGAAGTAGCTTGTTATGTGCCTGTCACCTATAAACCTCCTTAGGTAATATTAGTGTACACCAGGCAAGCAGACATCCTATACCCAAATAGTAAAGATGAAGTAGCTTGTTATGTGTCTGTCACCTATAAACCTCCTTAGGTCATATTAGTGTACACCAGGCAAGCAGACATCCTATACCCAAATAGTAAAGATGAAGTAGCTTGTTATGTGCCTGTCACCTATAAACCTCCTTAGGTCATATTAGTGTACACCAGGCAAGCAGACATCCTATACCCAAATAGTAAAGATGAAGTAGCTTGTTATGTGTCTGTCACCTATAAACCTCCTTAGGTCATATTAGTGTACACCAGGCAAGCAGACATCCTATACCCAAATAGTAAAGATGAAGTAGCTTGTTATGTGCCTGTCACCTATAAACCTCCTTAGGTCATATTAGTGTACACCAGGCAAGCAGACATCTATACCCAAATAGTAAAGATGAAGTAGCTTGTTATGTGTCTGTCACCTATAAACCTCCTTAGGTCATATTAGTGTACACCAGGCAAGCAGACATCCTATACCCAAATAGTAAAGATGAAGTAGCTTGTTATGTGCCTGTCACCTATAAACACCTTAGGTCATATTAGTGTACACCAGGCAAGCAGACATCCTATACCCAAATAGTAAAGGTGAAGTAGCTTGTTATGTGCCTGTCACCTATAAACCTCCTTAGGTCATATTAGTGTACACCAGGCAAGCAGACATCCTATACCCAAATAGTAAAGATGAAGTAGCTTGTTATGTGCCTGTCACCTATAAACCTCCTTAGGTCATATTAGTGTACACCAGGCAAGCAGACATCCTATACCCAAATAGTAAAGATGAAGTAGCTTGTTATGTGCCTGTCACCTATAAACCTCCTTAGGTCATATTAGTGTACACCAGGCAAGCAGACATCCTATACCCAAATAGTAAAGATGAAGTAGCTTGTTATGTGTCTGTCACCTATAAACCTCCTTAGGTCATATTAGTGTACACCAGGCAAGCAGACATCCTATACCCAAATAGTAAAGATGAAGTAGCTTGTTATGTGTCTGTCACCTATAAACCTCCTTAGGTCATATTAGTGTACACCAGGCAAGCAGACATCCTATACCCAAATAGTAAAGATGAAGTAGCTTGTTATGTGTCTGTCACCTATAAACCTCCTAGGTCATATTAGTGTACACCAGGCAAGCAGACATCCTATACCCAAATAGTAAAGATGAAGTAGCTTGTTATGTGTCTGTCACCTATAAACCTCCTTAGGTCATATTAGTGTACACCAGGCAAGCAGACATCCTATACCCAAATAGTAAAGATGAAGTAGCTTGTTATGTGTCTGTCACCTATAAACCTCCTTAAGGTCATATTAGTGTACACCAGGCAAGGCAGACATCCTATACCCAAATAGTAAAGAGTGAAGTAGCTTGTTATGTGTCTGTCACCTATAAACCTCCTTAGGTCATATTAGTGTACACCAGGCAAGCAGACATCCTATACCCAAATAGTAAAGATGAAGTAGCTTGTTATGTGTCTGTCACCTATAAACCTCCCGTTAGGTCATATTAGTGTACACCAGGGCAAGCAGACATCCTATTCCCAAATAGTAAAGATGAAGATAGCTTGTTATGTGTCCTGTCACCTATAAACCTCCTTAGGTCATATTAGTGTACACCAGGCAAGCAGACATCCTATACCCTAAATAGTAAAGGAGAAGTAGCTTGTTATGTGTCCTGTCACCTATAAACCTCCTTAGGTCATATTAGTGTACACCAGGCAAGCAGACATCCTATACCCAAATAGTAAAGATGAAGTAGCTTGTTATGTGTCTGTCACCTATAAAACCTCCTTAGGTCATATTAGTGTACACCAGGCAAGCAGACATCCTATACCCAAATAGTAAAGATGAAGTAGCTGGTATGTGTCTGTCACCTATAAACCTCCTTAGGTCATATTAGTGTACACCAGGCAAGCAGACATCCTATACCCAAATATTAAAGATGAAGTAGCTTGTATGTGCCTGTCACCTATAAACCTCCTTAGGTCATATTAGTGTACACCAGGCAAGCAGACATCCTATACCCAAAATAGTAAAGATGAAGTAGCTTGTTATGTGCCTGTCACCTATAAACCTCCTTAGGTCATATTAGTGTACACCAAGGCAAGCAGACATCCTATACCCAAATAGTAAAGATGAAGTAGCTTGTTATATGCCTGTCACCTATAAACCTCCTTAGGTCATATTAGTGTACACCAGGCAAGCAGACATCCTATACCCAAATAGTAAAGATGAAGTAGCTTGTTATGTGCCTGTCACCTATAAACCTCCTTAGGTCATATTAGTGTACACCAAGGCAAGCAGACATCCTATACCCCAAATAGTAAAGATGAAGTAGCTTGTTATGTGTCCTGTCACCTATAAAACCTCCTTAGGTCATATTAGTGTACACCAGGCAAGCAGACATCCTATACCCAAATAGTAAAGATGAAGTAGCCTTGTTATGTGTCTGTCACCCTATAAACCTCCTTAGGTCATATTAGTGTACACCAGGCAAGCAGACATCCTATACCCAAATAGTAAAGATGAAGTAGCTTGTTATGTGTCTGTCACCTATAAACCTCCTTAGGTCATATTAGTGTACACCAGGCAAGCAGACATCCTATACCCAAATAGTAAAGATGAAGTAGCTTGTTATGTGTCTGTCACCTATAAACCTCCTTAGGTCATATTAGTGTACACCAGGCAAGCAGACATCCTATACCCAAATAGTAAAGATGAAGTAGCTTGTTATGTGTCTGTCACCTATAAACCTCCTTAGGTTCATATTAGTGTACACCAGGCAAGCAGACATCCTATACCCCAAATAGTAAAGATGAAGTAGCTTGTTATGTGTCCTGTCACCTATAAACCTCCTTAGGTCATATTAGTGTACACCAGGCAAGCAGACATCCTATACCCAAATAGTAAAGATGAAGTAGCTTGTTATGTGTCTGTCACCTATAAACCTCCTTAGGTCATATTAGTGTACACCAGGCAAGCAGACATCCTATACCCAAATAGTAAAGATGAAGTAGCTTGTTATGTGTCTGTCACCTATAAACCTCCTTAGGTCATATTAGTGTACACCAGGCAAGCAGACATCCTATACCCAAATAGTAAAGATGAAGTAGCTTGTTATGTGTCTGTCACCTATAAACCTCCTTAGGTCATATTAGTGTACACCAGGCAAGCAGACATCCTATTCCCAAATAGTAAAGATGAAGTAGCTTGTTATGTGTCTGTCACCTATAAACCTCCTTAGGTCATATTAGTGTACACCAGGCAAGCAGACATCCTATACCCAAATAGTAAAGATGAAGTAGCTTGTTATGTGTCTGTCACCTATAAACCTCCTTAGGTCATATTAGTGTACACCCAGGCAAGCAGACATCCTATACCCAAATAGTAAAGATGAAGTAGCTTGTTATGTGTCTGTCACCTATAAACCTCCTTAGGTCATATTAGTGTACACCAGGCAAGCAAGACATCCTATACCC
Organism: Bombina bombina; assembly: GCF_027579735.1. Taxonomy (NCBI): domain Eukaryota; kingdom Metazoa; phylum Chordata; class Amphibia; order Anura; family Bombinatoridae; genus Bombina; species Bombina bombina. The sequence goes on from NC_069510.1 coordinate 159,142,903, forward strand.
AAATAGTAAAGATGAAGTAGCTTGTTATGTGTCTGTCACCTATAAACCTCCTTAGGTCATATTAGTGTACACCAGGCAAGCAGACATCCTATACCCAAATAGTAAAGATGAAGTAGCTTGTTATGTGCCTGTCACCTATAAACCTCCTTAGGTCATATTAGTGTACCCCAGGCAAGCAGACATCCTATACCCAAATAGTAAAGATGAAGTAGCTTGTTATGTGCCTGTCACCTATAAACCTCCTTAGGTCATATTAGTGTACACCAGGCAAGCAGACATCCTATACCCAAATAGTAAAGATGAAGTAGCTTGTTATGTGTCTGTCACCTATAAACCTCCTTAGGTCATATTAGTGTACACCAGGCAAGCAGACATCCTATACCCAAATAGTAAAGATGAAGTAGCTTGCTATGTGTCTGTCACCTATAAACCTCCTTAGGTCATATTAGTGTACACCAGGCAAGCAGACATCCTATACCCAAATAGTAAAGATGAAGTAGCTTGTTATGTGTCTGTCACCTATAAACCTCCTTAGGTCATATTAGTGTACACCAGGCAAGCAGACATCCTATACCCAAATAGTAAAGATGAAGTAGCTTGTTATGTGTCTGTCACCTATAAACCTCCTTAGGTCATATTAGTGTACACCAGGCAAGCAGACATCCTATACCCAAATAGTAAAGATGAAGTAGCTTGTTATGTGTCTGTCACCTATAAACCTCCTTAGGTCATATTAGTGTACACCAGGCAAGCAGACATCCTATACCCAAATAGTAAAGATGAAGTAGCTTGTTATGTGTCTGTCACCTATAAACCTCCTTAGGTCATATTAGTGTACACCAGGCAAGCAGACATCCTATACCCAAATAGTAAAGATGAAGTAGCTTGTTATGTGTCTGTCACCTATAAACCTCCTTAGGTCATATTAGTGTACACCAGGCAAGCAGACATCCTATACCCAAATAGTAAAGATGAAGTAGCTTGTTATGTGTCTGTCACCTATAAACCCTCCTTAGGTCATATTAGTGTACACCAGGCAAGCAGACATCCTATACCCAAATAGTAAAGATGAAGTAGCTTGTTATGTGCCTGTCACCTATAAACCTCCTTAGGTCATATTAGTGTACACCAGGCAAGCAGACATCCTATACCCAAATAGTAAAGATGAAGTAGCTTGTTATGTGTCTGTCACCTATAAACCTCCTTAGGTCATATTAGTGTACACCAGGCAAGCAGACATCCTATACCCAAATAGTAAAGATGACTGTAGCTTGTTATGTGTCTGTCACCTATAAACCTCCTTAGGTCATATTAGTGTACACCAGGCAAGCAGACATCCTATACCCAAATAGTAAAGATGAAGTAGCTTGTTATGTGTCTGTCACCTATAAACCTCCTTAGGTCATATTAGTGTACACCAGGCAAGCAGACATCCTATACCCAAATAGTAAAGATGAAGTAGCTTGTTATGTGTCTGTCACCTATAAACCTCCTTAGGTCATATTAGTGTACACCAGGCAAGCAGACATCCTATACCCAAATAGTAAAGATGAAGTAGCTTGTTATGTGTCTGTCACCTATAAACCTCCTTAGGTCATATTAGTGTACACCAGGCAAGCAGACATCCTATACCCAAATAGTAAAGATGAAGTAGCTTGTTATGTGTCTGTCACCTATAAACCTCCTTAGGTCATATTAGTGTACACCAGGCAAGCAGACATCCTATACCCAAATAGTAAAGATGAAGTAGCTTGTTATGTGTCTGTCACCTATAAACCTCCTTAGGTCATATTAGTGTACACCAGGCAAGCAGACATCCTATACCCAAATAGTAAAGATGAAGTAGCTTGTTATGTGTTCTGGTCACCTATAAACATCCTTAGGTCATATTAGTGTACACCCAGGCAAGCAGACTTTCCATACCCAATAGTAATGATGAAAGTAGCTTGTTATGTGGCTAGTCACCTATAACCCTTTAGGGTCATTATTATAGTGTACACCAGGCAAGCAGACAATCCTGATACCCAAATAGTAAAGATGAAGTAGCTTGTTATTTGTCTGTCACACTTAAACCTCCTTAGGTCATATTAGTGTACACCAGGCAAGCGGACATCCTATACCCAAATAGTAAAGATGAGTAGCCATGTTATTGTGCTGTCACTATAAAACCTCTCTTATGGTCGATATTAGTGAACACCAGGGGCAAGGCAGACATCCTTTACCCAAACTAGTAAAGATGAAGTAGCTTTTTATGTGTCCTGTCACCTATAAACCTCCTTCTGTCATACTTAGTGTACACAAGGCAAGCACACGACATCCTATACCCAAATAGTAAAGATGAATTAGCCTTGCTATGTGTCCTGTCACCTATAAACCTCCTTAGGTCATATTAGTGTACACCAAGGCAAAGCAGACATCCTATACCCAAACTAGTAAAGATGAAGTAGCTTGTTATGTGTCTGTCACCTATAAACCTCCTTAGGTCATATTAGTGTACACCAGGCAAGCAGACATCCTATACCCAAATAGTAAAGATGAAGTAGCTTGTTATGTGTCTGTCACCTATAAACCTCCTTAGGTCATATTAGTGTACACCAAGCAAGCAGACATCCTATACCCAAATAGTAAAGATGAAGTAGCTTGTTATGTGTCTGTCACCTATAAACCTCCTTAGGTCATATTAGTGTACACCAGGCAAGCAGACATCCTATACCCAAATAGTAAAGATGAAGTAGCTTGTTATGTGTCTGTCACCTATAAACCTCCTTAGGTCATATTAGTGTACACCAGGCAAGCAGACATCCTATACCCAAATAGTAAAGATAAAGTAGCTTGTTATGTGTCTGTCACCTATAAACCTCCTTAGGTCATATTAGTGTACACCAGGCAAGCAGACATCCTATACCCAAATAGTAAAGATGAAGTAGCTTGTTATGTGTCTGTCACCTATAAACCTCCTTAGGTCATATTAGTGTACACCATTCAAGCAGACATCCTATACCCAAATAGTAAAGATGAAGTAGCTTGTTATGTGTCTGTCACCTATAAACCTCCTTAGGTCATATTAGTGTACACCAGGCAAGCAGACATCCTATACCCAAATAGTAAAGATGAAGTAGCTTGTTATGTGTCTGTCACCTATAAACCTCCTTAGGTCATATTAGTGTACACCAGGCAAGCAGACATCCTATACCCAAATAGTAAAGATGAAGTAGCTTGTTATGTGTCTGTCACCTATAAACCTCCTTAGGTCATATTAGTGTACCCCAGGCAAGCAGACATCCTATACCCAAATAGTAAAGATGAAGTAGCTTGTTATGTGCCTGTCACCTATAAACCTCCTTAGGTCATATTAGTGTACCCCAGGCAAGCAGACATCCTATACCCAAATAGTAAAGATGAAGTAGCTTGTTATGTGCCTGTCACCTATAAACCTCCTTAGGTCATATTAGTGTACATAAGGCAAACAGACATCCTGTACCCAAATAGTAAAGATGAAGTAGTTTGTTATGTGTCTGTCACCTATAAACCTCCTTAGGTCATATTAGTGTACACCAGGCAAGCAGACATCCTATACCCAAATAGTAAAGATGAAGTAGCTTGTTATGTGTCTGTCACCTATAAACCTCCTTAGGTCATATTAGTGTACACCAGGCAAGCAGACATCCTATACCCAAATAGTAAAGATGAAGTAGCTTGTTATGTGTCTGTCACCTATAAACCTCCTTAGGTCATATTAGTGTACTCCAGGCAAGCAGACATCCTATACCCAAATAGTAAAGATGAAGTAGCTTGTTATGTGCCCGTCACCTATAAACCTCCTTATGTCATATTAGTGTACACCAGGCAAGCAGACATCCTATACCCAAATAGTAAAGGTGAAGTAGCTTGTTATGTGTCTGTCACCTATAAACCTCCTTAGGTCATATTAGTGTACACCAGGCAAGCAGACATCCTATACCCAAATAGTAAAGATGAAGTAGCTTGTTATGTGTCTGTCACCTATAAACCTCCTTAGGTCATATTAGTGTACACCAGGCAAGCAGACATCCTATACCCAAATAGTAAAGGTGAAGTAGCTTGTTATGTGTCTGTCACCTATAAACCTCCTTAGGTCATATTAGTGTACACCAGGCAAGCAGACATCCTATACCCAAATAGTAAAGATGAAGTAGCTTGTTATGTGTCTGTCACCTATAAACCTCCTTATGTCATATTAGTGTACACCAGGCAAGCAGACATCCTATACCCAAATAGTAAAGGTGAAGTAGCTTGTTATGTGTCTGTCACCTATAAACCTCCTTAGGTCATATTAGTGTACACCAGGCAAGCAGACATCCTATACCCAAATAGTAAAGATGAAGTAGCTTGTTATGTGCCTGTCACCTATAAACCTCCTTAGGTCATATTAGTGTACACCAGGCAAGCAGACATCCTATACCCAAATAGTAAAGATGAAGTAGCTTGTTATGTGCCTGTCACCTATAAACCTCCTTAGGTCATATTAGTGTACACCAGGCAAGCAGACATCCTATACCCAAATAGTAAAGATAAAGTAGCTTGTTATGTGTCTGTCACCTATAAACCTCCTTAGGTCATATTAGTGTACCCCAGGCAAGCAGACATCCTATACCCAAATAGTAAAGATGAAGTAGCTTGTTATGTGTCTGTCACCTATAAACCTCCTTATGTCATATTAGTGTACACCAGGCAAGCAGACATCCTATACCCAAATAGTAAAGGTGAAGTAGCTTGTTATGTGTCTGTCACCTATAAACCTCCTTAGGTCATATTAGTGTACATCAGGCAAGCAGAAATCCTATACCCAAATAGTAAAGATGAAGTAGCTTATTATGTGCCTGTCACCTATAAACCTCCTTAGGTCATATTAGTGTACACCAGGCAAGCAGACATCCTATACCCAAATAGTAAAGATGAAGTAGCTTGTTATGTGTCTGTCACCTATAAACCTTCTTAGGTCATATTAGTGTACACCAGGCAAGCAGACATCCTATACCCAAATAGTAAAGATGAAGTAGCTTGTTATGTGTCTGTCACCTATAAACCTCCTTAGGTCATATTAGTGTACACCAGGCAAGCAGACATCCTATACCCAAATAGTAAAGGTGAAGTAGCTTGTTATGTGTCTGTCACCTATAAACCTCCTTAGGTCATATTAGTGTACACCAGGCAAGCAGACATCCTATACCCAAATAGTAAAGATGAAGTAGCTTGTTATGTGCCTGTCACCTATAAACCTCCTTAGGTCATATTAGTGTACACCAGGCAAGCAGACATCCTATACCCAAATAGTAAAGATGAAGTAGCTTGTTATGTGCCTGTCACCTATAAACCTCCTTAGGTCATATTAGTGTACACCAGGCAAGCAGACATCCTATACCCAAATAGTAAAGATAAAGTAGCTTGTTATGTGTCTGTCACCTATAAACCTCCTTAGGTCATATTAGTGTACCCCAGGCAAGCAGACATCCTATACCCAAATAGTAAAGATGAAGTAGCTTGTTATGTGTCTGTCACCTATAAACCTCCTTAGGTCATATTAGTGTACACCAGGCAAGCAGACATCCTATACCCAAATAGTAAAGGTGAAGTAGCTTGTTATGTGTCTGTCATCTATAAACCTCCTTAGGTCATATTAGTGTACACCAGGCAAGCAGACATCCTATACCCAAATAGTAAAGATGAAGTAGCTTATTATGTGCCTGTCACCTATAAACCTCCTTAGGTCATATTAGTGTACACCAGGCAAGCAGACATCCTATACCCAAATAGTAAAGATGAAGTAGCTTGTTATGTGTCTGTCACCTATAAACCTTCTTAGGTCATATTAGTGTACACCAGGCAAGCAGACATCCTATACCCAAATAGTAAAGATGAAGTAGCTTGTTATTTGCCTGTCACCTATAAACATCCTTAGGTCATATTAGTGTACACCAGGCAAGCAGACATCCTATACCCAAATAGTAAAGATGAAGTAGCTTGTTATATGCCTGTCACCTATAAACCTCCTTAGGTCATATTAGTGTACACCAGGCAAGCAGACATCCTATACCCAAATAGTAAAGATGAAGTAGCTTGTTATGTGTCTGTCACCTATAAACCTCCTTAGGTCATATTAGTGTACACCAGGCAAGCAGACATCCTATACCCAAATAGTAAAGATGAAGTAGCTTGTTATGTGTCTGTCACCTATAAACCTCCTTAGGTCATATTAGTGTACACCAGGCAAGCAGACATCCTATACCCAAATAGTAAAGATGAAGTAGCTTGTTATGTGTCTGTCACCTATAAACCTCCTTAGGTCATATTAGTGTACACCAGGCAAGCAGACATCCTATACCCAAATAGTAAAGATGAAGTAGCTTGTTATGTGTCTGTCACCTATAAACCTCCTTAGGTCATATTAGTGTACACCAGGCAAGCAGACATCCTATACCCAAATAGTAAAGATAAAGTAGCTTGTTATGTGTCTGTCACCTATAAACCTCCTTAGGTCATATTAGTGTACACCAGGCAAGCAGACATCCTATACCCAAATAGTAAAGATGAAGTAGCTTGTTATGTGTCTGTCACCTATAAACCTCCTTAGGTCATATTAGTGTACACCAGGCAAGCAGACATCCTATACCCAAATAGTAAAGATGAAGTAGCTTGTTATGTGTCTGTCACCTATAAACCTCCTTAGGTCATATTAGTGTACACCAGGCAAGCAGACATCCTATACCCAAATAGTAAAGATGAAGTAGCTTGTTATGTGTCTGTCACCTATAAACCTCCTTAGGTCATATTAGTGTACACCAGGCAAGCAGACATCCTCTACCCAAATAGTAAAGATGAAGTAGCTTGTTATGTGTCTGTCACCTATAAACCTCCTTAGGTCATATTAGTGTACCCCAGGCAAGCAGACATCCTATACCCAAATAGTAAAGATGAAGTAGCTTGTTATGTGCCTGTCACCTATAAACCTCCTTAGGTCATATTAGTGTACCCCAGGCAAGCAGACATCCTATACCCAAATAGTAAAGATGAAGTAGCTTGTTATGTGCCTGTCACCTATAAACCTCCTTAGGTCATATTAGTGTACATAAGGCAAACAGACATCCTATACCCAAATAGTAAAGATGAAGTAGCTTGTTATGTGTCTGTCACCTATAAACCTCCTTAGGTCATATTAGTGTACACCAGGCAAGCAGACATCCTATACCCAAATAGTAAAGATGAAGTAGCTTGTTATGTGTCTGTCACCTATAAACCTCCTTAGGTCATATTAGTGTACACCAGGCAAGCAGACATCCTATACCCAAATAGTAAAGATGAAGTAGCTTGTTATGTGTCTGTCACCTATAAACCTCCTTAGGTCATATTAGTGTACACCAGGCAAGCAGACATCCTATACCCCAATAGTAAAGATAAAGTAGCTTGTTATGTGTCTGTCACCTATAAACCTCCTTAGGTCATATTAGTGTACACCAGGCAAGCAGACATCCTATACCCAAATAGTAAAGATGAAGTAGCTTGTTATGTGCCTGTCACCTATAAACCTCCTTAGGTCATATTAGTGTACACCAGGCAAGCAGACATCCTATACCCAAATAGTAAAGATGAAGTAGCTTGTTATGTGTCTGTCACCTATAAACCTCCTTAGGTCATATTAGTGTACACCAGGCAAGCAGACATCCTATACCCAAATAGTAAAGATGAAGTAGCTTGTTATGTGTCTGTCACCTATAAACCTCCTTAGGTCATATTAGTGTACACCAGGCAAGCAGACATCCTATACCCAAATAGTAAAGATGAAGTAGCTTGTTATGTATCTGTCACCTATAAACCTCCTTAGGTCATATTAGTGTACACCAGGCAAGCAGACATCCTATACCCAAATAGTAAAGATGAAGTAGCTTGTTATGTATCTGTCACCTATAAACCTCCTTAGGTCATATTAGTGTACCCCAGGCAAGCAGACATCCTATACCCAAATAGTAAAGATGAAGTAGCTTGTTATGTATCTGTCACCTATAAACCTCCTTAGGTCATATTAGTGTACACCAGGCAAGCAGACATCCTATACCCAAATAGTAAAGATGAAGTAGCTTGTTATGTGCCTGTCACCTATAAACCTCCTTAGGTCATATTAGTGTACACCAGGCAAGCAGACATCCTATACCCAAATAGTAAAGGTGAAGTAGCTTGTTATGTGTCTGTCACCTATAAACCTCCTTACGTCATATTAGTGTACACCAGGCAAGCAGACATCCTATACCCAAATAGTAAAGATGAAGTAGCTTGTTATGTGCCTGTCACCTATAAACCTCCTTAGGTCATATTAGTGTACACCAGGCAAGCAGACATCCTATACCCAAATAGTAAAGATGAAGTAGCTTGTTATGTATCTGTCACCTATAAACCTCCTTAGGTCATATTAGTGTACACCAGGCAAGCAGACATCCTATACCCAAATAGTAAAGATGAAGTAGCTTGTTATGTGCCTGTCACCTATAAACCTCCTTAGGTAATATTAGTGTACACCAGGCAAGCAGACATCCTATACCCAAATAGTAAAGATGAAGTAGCTTGTTATGTGTCTGTCACCTATAAACCTCCTCAGGTCATATTAGTGTACACCAGGCAAGCAGACATCCTATACCCAAATAGTAAAGATGAAGTAGCTTGTTATGTGCCTGTCACCTATAAACCTCCTTAGGTAATATTAGTGTACACCAGGCAAGCAGACATCCTATACCCAAATAGTAAAGATAAAGTAGCTTGTTATGTGTCTGTCACCTATAAACCTCCTTAGGTCATATTAGTGTACACCAGGCAAGCAGACATCCTATACCCAAATAGTAAAGATGAAGTAGCTTGTTATGTGCCTGTCACCTATAAACCTCCTTAGGTCATATTAGTGTACACCAGGCAAGCAGACATCCTATACCCAAATAGTAAAGATGAAGTAGCTTGTTATGTGTCTGTCACCTATAAACCTCCTTAGGTCATATTAGTGTACACCAGGCAAGCAGACATCCTATACCCAAATAGTAAAGATGAAGTAGCCTTGTTATGTGCCTGTCACCTATAAACCTCCTTAGGTCATATTAGTGTACACCAGGCAAGCAGACATCCTATACCCAAATAGTAAAGATGAAGTAGCTTGTTATGTGTCTGTCACCTATAAACCTCCTTAGGTCATATTAGTGTACACCAGGCAAGCAGACATCCTATACCCAAATAGTAAAGATGAAGTAGCTTGTTATGTGCCTGTCACCTATAAACCTCCTTAGGTCATATTAGTGTACACCAGGCAAGCAGACATCCTATACCCAAATAGTAAAGGTGAAGTAGCTTGTTATGTGCCTGTCACCTATAAACCTCCTTAGGTCATATTAGTGTACACCAGGCAAGCAGACATCCTATACCCAAATAGTAAAGATGAAGTAGCTTGTTATGTGCCTGTCACCTATAAACCTCCTTAGGTCATATTAGTGTACACCAGGCAAGCAGACATCCTATACCCAAATAGTAAAGATGAAGTAGCTTGTTATGTGCCTGTCACCTATAAACCTCCTTAGGTCATATTAGTGTACACCAGGCAAGCAGACATCCTATACCCAAATAGTAAAGGTGAAGTAGCTTGTTATGTGTCTGTCACCTATAAACCTCCTTAGGTCATATTAGTGTACACCAGGCAAGCAGACATCCTATACCCAAATAGTAAAGATAAGTAGCTTGTTATGTGTCTGTCACCTATAAACCTCCTTAGGTCATATTAGTGTACACCAGGCAAGCAGACATCCTATACCCAAATAGTAAAGATGAAGTAGCTTGTTATGTGCCTGTCACCTATAATCCTCCTTAGGTCATATTAGTGTACACCAGACAAGCAGACATCCTATACCCAAATAGTAAAGATGAAGTAGCTTGTTATGTGTCTGTCACCTATAAACCTCCTTAGGTCATATTAGTGTACACCAGGCAAGCAGACATCCTATACCCAAATAGTAAAGATGAAGTACCTTGTTATGTGCCTGTCACCTATAAACCTCCTTAGGTCATATTAGTGTACACCAGGCAAGCAGACATCCTATACCCAAATAGTAAAGATGAAGTAGCTTGTTATGTGTCTGTCACCTATAAACCTCCTTAGGTCATATTAGTGTACATCAGGCAAACAGACATCCTATACCCAAATAGTAAAGATGAAGTAGCTTGTTATGTGTCTGTCACCTATAAACCTCCTTAGGTCATATTAGTGTACACCAGGCAAGCAGACATCCTATACCCAAATAGTAAAGATGAAGTAGCTTGTTATGTGCCTGTCACCTATAAACCTCCTTAGGTCATATTAGTGTACACCAGGCAAGCAGACATCCTATACCCAAATAGTAAAGGTGAAGTAGCTTGTTATGTGCCTGTCACCTATAAACCTCCTTAGGTCATATTAGTGTACACCAGGCAAGCAGACATCCTATACCCAAATAGTAAAGATGAAGTAGCTTGTTATGTGCCTGTCACCTATAAACCTCCTTAGGTCATATTAGTGTACACCAGGCAAGCAGACATCCTATACCCAAATAGTAAAGATGAAGTAGCTTGTTATGTGTCTGTCACCTATAAACCTCCTTAGGTCATATTAGTGTACACCAGGCAAGCAGACATCCTATACCCAAATAGTAAAGATGAAGTAGCTTGTTATGTGCCTGTCACCTATAAACCTCCTTAGGTCATATTAGTGTACACCAGGCAAGCAGACATCCTATACCCAAATAGTAAAGATGAAGTAGCTTGTTATGTGTCTGTCACCTATAAACCTCCTTAGTTCATATTAGTGTACACCAGGCAAGCAGACATCCTATACCCAAATAGTAAAGATGAAGTAGCTTGTTATATGCCTGTCACCTATAAACCTCCTTAGGTCATATTAGTGTACCCCAGGCAAGCAGACATCCTATACCCAAATAGTAAAGATGAAGTAGCTTGTTATGTGCCTGTCACCTATAAACCTCCTTAGGTCATATTAGTGTACACCAGGCAAGCAGACATCCTATACCCAAACAGTAAAGATGAAGTAGCTCGTTATGTATCTGTCACCTATAAACCTCCTTAGGTCATATTAGTGTACACCAGGCAAGCAGACATCCTATACCCAAATAGTAAAGATGAAGTAGCTTGTTATGTGTCTGTCACCTATAAACCTCCTTAGGTCATATTAGTGTACACCAGGCAAGCAGACATCCTATACCCAAATAGTAAAGATGAAGTAGCTTGTTATGTGTCTGTCACCTATAAACCTCCTTAGGTCATATTAGTGTACACCAGGCAAGCAGACATCCTATACCCAAATAGTAAAGATGAAGTAGCTTGTTATGTGTCTGTCACCTATAAACCTCCTTAGGTCATATTAGTGTACACCAGGCAAGCAGACATCCTATACCCAAATAGTAAAGATGAAGTAGCTTGTTATGTGTCTGTCACCTATAAACCTCCTTAGGTCATATTAGTGTACACCAGGCAAGCAGACATCCTATACCCAAATAGTAAAGATGAAGTAGCTTGTTATGTGTCTGTCACCTATAAACCTCCTTAGGTCATATTAGTGTACACCAGGCAAGCAGACATCCTATACCCAAATAGTAAAGATAAAGTAGCTTGTTATGTGTCTGTCACCTATAAACCTCCTTAGGTAATATTAGTGTACACCAGGCAAGCAGACATCCTATACCCAAATAGTAAAGATGAAGTAGCTTGTTATATGCCTGTCACCTATAAACCTCCTTAGGTCATATTAGTGTACACCAGGCAAGCAGACATCCTATACCCAAATAGTAAAGATGAAGTAGCTTGTTATGTGTCTGTCACCTATAAACCTCCTTAGGTCATATTAGTGTACACCAGGCAAGCAGACATCCTATACCCAAATAGTAAAGATGAAGTAGCTTGTTATGTGTCTGTCACCTATAAACCTCCTTAGGTCATATTAGTGTACACCAGGCAAGCAGACATCCTATACCCCAATAGTAAAGATGAAGTAGCTTGTTATGTGTCTGTCACCTATAAACCTCCTTAGGTCATATTAGTGTACCCCAGGCAAGCAGACATCCTATACCCAAATAGTAAAGATGAAGTAGCTTGTTATGTGTCTGTCACCTATAAACCTCCTTAGGTCATATTAGTGTACTCCAGGCAAGAAGACATCCTATACCCAAATAGTAAAGATGAAGTAGCTTGTTATGTGTCTGTCACCTATAAACCTCCTTAGGTCATATTAGTGTACACCAGGCAAGCAGACATCCTATACCCAAATAGTAAAGGTGAAGTAGCTTGTTATGTGCCTGTCACCTATAAACCTCCTTAGGTCATATTAGTGTACACCAGGCAAGCAGACATCCTATACCCAAATAGTAAAGATGAAGTAGCTTGTTATGTGCCTGTCACCTATAAACCTCCTTAGGTCATATTAGTGTACACCAGGCAAGCAGACATCCTATACCCAAATAGTAAAGATGAAGTAGCTTGTTATGTGCCTGTCACCTATAAACCTCCTTAGGTCATATTAGTGTACACCAGGCAAGCAGACATCCTATACCCAAATAGTAAAGATGAAGTAGCTTGTTATGTGTCTGTCACCTATAAACCTCCTTAGGTCATATTAGTGTACACCAGGCAAGCAGACATCCTATACCCAAATAGTAAAGATGAAGTAGCTTGTTATATGCCTGTCACCTATAAACCTCCTTAGGTCATATTAGTGTACACCAGACAAGCAGACATCCTATACCCAAATAGTAAAGATGAAGTAGCTTGTTATGTGTCTGTCACCTATAAACCTCCTTAGGTCATATTAGTGTACACCAGGCAAGCAGACATCCTATACCCAAATAGTAAAGATGAAGTAGCTTGTTATGTGTCTGTCACCTATAAACCTCCTTAGGTCATATTAGTGTACACCAGGCAAGCAGACATCCTATACCCAAATAGTAAAGATGAAGTAGCTTGTTATGTGCCTGTCACCTATAAACCTCCTTAGGTCATATTAGTGTACACCAGGCAAGCAGACATCCTATACCCAAATAGTAAAGATGAAGTAGCTTGTTATGTGTCTGTCACCTATAAACCTCCTTAGGTCATATTAGTGTACCCCAGGCAAGCAGACATCCTATACCCAAATAGTAAAGATGAAGTAGCTTGTTATGTGTCTGTCACCTATAATCCTCCTTAGGTCATATTAGTGTACACCAGGCAAGCAGACATCCTATACCCAAATAGTAAAGATGAAGTAGCTTGCTATGTGCCTGTCACCTATAAACCTCCTTAGGTCATATTAGTGTACACCAGGCAAGCAGACATCCTATACCCAAATAGTAAAGATGAAGTAGCTTGTTATGTGTCTGTCACCTATAAACCTCCTTAGGTCATATTAGTGTACACCAGGCAAGAAGACATCCTATACCCAAATAGTAAAGATGAAGTAGCTTGTTATGTGTCTGTCACCTATAAACCTCCTTAGGTCATATTAGTGTACACCAGGCAAGCAGACATCCTATACCCAAATAGTAAAGATGAAGTAGCTTGTTATGTGTCTGTCACCTATAAACCTCCTTAGGTCATATTAGTGTACACCAGGCAAGCAGACATCCTATACCCAAATAGTAAAGATGAAGTAGCTTGTCTTTGTTTTCAGATCTATAGTGATACAATATCTATATCCATAGCATATACAAACAACCACTTAAAGGGATATGAAACCCACATCTTTTCTTTTATGATTCAGATAGAGCTGCAATTTTAAGCAACTTTCTAATTCGCTCCTATTATCAATTTTTCTTCATTCTTTTGGTATCTTTATTTGAAAAAGCAGGAATATAAGCTTAGGAGCCAGCCCATTTTTGTTTAGCATCTGGGTTTCGCTTGCTCCTAAGCTTACATTCCTGCTTTTCAAATAAAGATACCAAGAGAATGAAGAAAAATTGATAATAGGAGTAAATTAGAAAGTTGCTGCTTTATCTGAATTGTGAAAGAAAACAATTCCGTTTCATATCCCTTTAATACAGTATAATTCCTTAAGTATCAAATGCATAATAAAAACACAAAACAAAAGCACTGAATTTCAAATGAATAGTAGATTTTTGTTCAGGTCATTTTCAGTAAGTCTGATTTTCCTTCCCCCTGCAACATGTGACAGCCATTTACAAAACACATACATTCTGTGAATCTTGCACATGCTCAATAGGAGCGCATGCCTCACAAAGTGTGCATATAAAAATACTGTGCACGTTGTTAATTGGAAAGATGTTTACTATTGAATTCTCTATCTGAATCATTAAAGTTTAATTTTGACTTTATAGTCCCTAAACTGCACTCGTTTGCAAAAGATCTGCACACAAAAACATAATTTATCTAAGAACTTACCTAATAAATTCATTTCTTTCATATTGGCAAGAGTCCATGAGCTAGTGATGTATGGGATATACAATCCTACCAGGAGGGGCAAAGTTTACCAAACCTCAAAATGCCTATAAATACACCCCTCACCACACCCACAATTCAGTTGAACGAATAGCTAAGTAGTGGGGTGATAAAGAAAGGAGTAGAAAGCATCAACAAAAGAAATTTGGAAATAATTGCGCTTTATACAAAAAATCATAACCACCATAAAAAGGGTAGGCCTCATGGACTCTTGCCAATATGAAAGAAATGAATTTATCAGGTAAGTTCTTACATAAATTATGTTTTCTTTCATGTAATTGTCGAGTCCATGAGCTAGTGACGTATGGGATAGCAATACCCAAGATGTGGAACTCCACGCAAGAGTCACTAGAGAGGGAGGGATAAAAATAAAAACAGCCATTTTCCGCTGAGAAAATTAATCCACAACCCAAAAAAATAAGTTAATTCTCATAAATGAAAGGAAAAAACTTAAATCAAAAGCAGAAGAATCAAACTGAAACAGCTGCCTGAAGAACTTTTCTACCAAAAACTGCTTCTGAAGAAGCAAATACATCAAAACGGTAGAATTTAGTAAATGTATGCAAAGAGGACCAAGTCGCTGCTTTGCAAATCTGATCAACTGAAGCTTCATTCTTAAAGGCCCACGAAGTGGAGACTGATCTAGTAGAATGAGCTGTAATTCTCTGAGGCGGGGCCTGACCCGACTCCAAATAAGCCTGATGAATCAAAAGTTTCAACCAAGAAGCCAAGGAAATAGCAGAAGCCTTCTGACCTTTCCTAGGACCAGAAAATAAAACAAATAGATTGGAAGTCTTCCTGAAATCTTTAGTAGCTTCCACATAATATTGAAAAGCTCTTACCACATCCAAAGAATGTAAGGATCTTTCCAAAGAATTCTTAGGATTAGGACATAAGGAAGGGACAAAAATTTCTCTACTAATGTTGTTAGAATCCACAACCTTAGGTAAAAATTGAAAAGAAGTCCGCAAAACTGCCTTATTCTGATGAAAAATCAGAAAAGGAGACTCGCAAGAAAGAGCAGATAGCTCAGAAACTCTTCTAGCAGAAGAGATGGCCAAAAGGAACAACACTTTCCAAGAAAGTAGTTTAATGTCCAAAGAATGCATAGGCTCAAATGGAGGAGCCTGTAAAGCCTTCAGAACCAAATTAAGACTCCAAGGAGGAGAAATTGTTTTAATGACAGGCTTAATACGAACTAAACCAAAAAACAAAGGTAATCAATACACACTCACCATATATACCTCTAGGCTACCTCTACAAATCTGAAATCTCCCAATAATCAGATTGGACACTATAAAGATACTAAAAAAAGAGAGGAGCGCTAAACAAGCTAGGTATGGATATTAAATAAATAGGTATAAAATCTGTATGATTAAAAATTTATTACAAGAAAAAATAACACAAATACAAGACACTAGACTGGCGGTTTTTAAATGAGATGCTAGATCTGAAATAAGTATTTTTCTGTGTATAGTAAGTGAGTCTGATCCAATTTAGGATTACACAAAATTGGTGTGCATGATATTTCTAATAGATATGTTAGATAAGTGCATAGTTAAAGTGCATAGTATAAGTTCATCGTGTATGGATTAAAGTGCAGATATAATAAGATATAAACAATAAATAGAACAATGATATAACAATAAGATGATAAGCGCTTATTAAGAAAAAATATGAAAAAATGTGTCCACAATAAAAAATAATTAAATTTAGAACACACGGAGTTAAAATAAGTCCAAATTGATCATTCACTTCCAAAACAGTTCACGTTCAAGGTAACTTTTAACTTGTAAACAGTGATCACTGGTTTGAGAAAAAACGGTGTATATAAGTACTGGAAATATTCCGACTATGTTATATGAATTGCCCCCACTGCTCCTTTTACCGGACCTCCGTTTAGTGATCGTTTTTCGTCTGCTATGCAGCAACAGACCTGTGTGTCTCTGCTCCTGGTAGATTCTCGATACAGGGCTCCAGCGTCTACACAGCGTCTGCACGTACAATTCCCGATCACGTGACTGTTCCAACAACCAGGATTGGCTTTCAGTACGGGTATCCTCAAACGGAGTGCTGGGGGTCTTTGATGAGATGATCCAGATTTTCTCTTAGGCAGTGTATCTCACGAAGTAAACAGAACAGTAGATAAATCAGGTCCCAATCAGCTATCTTGATGCTGTTAATGGACAGAAGCATAGGAGAAAAAATATGCTTATCATCTTATTGTTATATAATTGTTCTATTTATTGTTTATATCTTATTATATCTGCACTTTAATCCATACATGATGCACTTATACTATGCACTTTAACTATGCACTTATCTAACATATCTATTAGAAATATCATGCTCACCTATTTTGTGTAATCCTAAGTTGGATCAGACTCACTTACTATACACAGAAAAATATGTATTTCACATCTAGCATCTCATTTAAAAACCGCCAGTCTAGTGTCTTGTATTTGTGTTATTTTTTCTTGTAATAAATTTTTAATCATACAGATTTTATACCTATTTATTTAATATCCATACCTAGCTTGTTTAGCGCTCCTCTCTTTTTTTAGTATCTTAATACGAACTAAAGCCTGGACAAAACACTGAATATGAGGAAGTATAGCAATCTTTCTGTGAAATAAAACAGAAAGAGCAGAGATTTGTCCCTTCAAGGAACTTGTAGACAAACCATTATCCAAACCATCCTGAAGAAACTGTAAAATTCTAGGAATTCTAAAAGAATGCCAAGAGAATTTATTAGAAGAACACCATGAAATGTAAGTCTTCCAAACTCTATAATAAATCTTTCTAGAGACAGATTTACGAGCTTGTAACATAGTATTAATCACTGACTCAGAGAAACCTCTATGACTTAGTACTAAGCATTCAATTTCCATACCTTCAAATTTAATGATTTTAGATCCTGATGGAAAAACGGACCTTGAGACAGTAGGTCCAACCTTAACGGAAGTGGCCAAGGCTGGCAACTGGACATCCGAACCAGATCCGCATACCAAAACCTGTGTGGCCATGCTGGAGCCACCAGCAACACAAACGATTGTTCCATGATGATTTTGGAGATCACTCTTGGAAGGAGAACTAGAGGCGGGAAAATGTAAGCAGGATGATAATACCAAGGAAGTGTCAGCGTATCCACTGCTTCCGTCTGAACATCCCTGGACCTGGACAGGTATCTGGGAAGTTTCTTGTTTAGATGAGAGGCCATGAGATCTATCTCTGGAAGCCCCCACATCTGAACAATCTGAGAAATCCCATCTGGATGGAGAGACCACTCCCCTGGATGTAAAGTCTGACGGCTGAGATAATCCGCCTCCCAATTGTCTACAACTGGGATATGCACCGCAGAGATTAGACAGGAGCTGGATTCCGCCCAAGCAAAGTATCCGAGATACTTCTTTCATGGCTTGGGGACTGTGAGTCCCACCCTGATGATTGACATATGCCACTGTTGTGATATTGTCTGTCTGAAAACAAATGAACGGTTCTCTCTTTAACAGAGGCCAAAACTGAAGAGCTCTGAGAATTGCACGGAGTTCTAAAATATTTATTTGTAATCTCGCCTCTTGAGATTTCCAAACCCCTTGTGCTGTTAGAGATCCCCAAACAGCTCCCCAACCTGAAAGACTCGCATCTGTTGTGATCACAGTCCAGGTTGGCCGAACAAAAGAAGCCCCTTGAACTAAACGATGGTGATCTATCCACCACGTCAGAGAGTGTCGTACATTGGGATTTAAGTATATTAATTGTGATATCTTTGTATAATCCCTGCACCATTGGTTCAGCATACAAAGCTGTAGAGGTCTCATGTGAAAACGAGCAAAGGGGATCGTGTCCGATGCTGTGGTCATGAGACCTAAAACTTCCATGCACATAGCCACTGAAGGGAATGACCGAGACTGAAGGTGCCGGCAGGCTGCAACCAATTTTAAACATCTCTTGTCTGTTAGAGACAGAGTCATGGACACTGAATATATCTGGAAGCCTAAAAAGGTGACCCTTGTCGGAGGAATCAAGAAACTTTTTGGTAAATTGATCCTCCAACCATGTTTCCGAAGAAACAACACTAGTTGATTTGTGTGAGAGTCTGCAGAATGTAAATACTGAGCTAGTACCAAGATATCGTCCAAATAAGGAAACACCGCAATACCCTGTTCTCTGATTACAGAGAGTAGGGCACCTAGAACCTTTGAAAAGATTGTTGGAGCTGTTGCTAGGCCAAATGGAAGAGCAACAAATTGGTAATGCTTGTCTAGAAAAGAGAATCTCAGGAACTGATAATGTTCTGGATGAATCGGAATATGAAGGTATGCATCCTGCAAGTCTATTGTGGACATATAATGTCCTCCCTGAACAAAAGGCAGAATAGTCCTTATAGTTACCATCTTGAGAGTTGGTACTCTTACATAACGATTCAAAATTTTCAGATCCAGAACTGGTCTGAATACATTTTCCTTCTTTGGGAAAATGAATAGATTTGAATTAAACCCCAAACCTTGTTCCTGAAAACGAACTGGCATGATTACCCCTGAAGACTCCAGGTCTGAAACACACTTCAGGAAAGCCTGAGCTTTTACTTTATTTGCTGGGATAAGTGAGAGAAAAAATCTTCTCACAGGAGGTCTTACTCTGAATCCTATTCGATACCCTTGAGAGACAATGTTCAGAATCCATTGATTTTGGACAGAATTTATCCGAATATCCTTGAAAAACCTTAATCTGTCCCTTCCAGCTGAGCTGGAATGAGGGCCGCACCTTCATGCGGACTTAGGGGCTGACTTTGGTTTCTTAAATGACTTGGATTTATTCCAATTTGAGGAAGGCTTCCAATTGGAAACAGATTCCTTGGGGGAAGGATTGAGTTTTTGTTCCTTATTTTGATGAAAGGAACGAAAACAGTTATAAGCCTTAGATTTACCCTTAGGTTTTTATCCTGAGGCAGAAAAACTCCCTTTCCCCCAGTGACAGTTGAAATAATAGAATCCAACTGAGAACCAAATAAATTATTACCTTGGCAAGAAAGAGATAGTAATCTAGATTTAGATGTCATATCAGCATTCCAAGATTTAAGCCACAAAGCTCTTCTAGCTAATATAGCTAAAGACATGGATCTAACATCAATTTTGATAGTATCAAAAATGGCATCACAAATAAAATGATTAGCATATTGCAGTAAGCGAATAATGCTAGATATGTCAGAATCCAATTCTTGTTGCCCTAAATTCTCCAACCAGAAAGTTGATGCAGCCGCAACATCAGCCAAAGAAATTGCAGCTCTGAGAAGATGACCTGAATATAAATAGGCTTTCCTTAGATAAGATTCAAGCTTCCTATCTAAAGGATCCTTAAAGGAAGTACTATCTTCCATAGGAATAGTGGTACGTTTAGCAAGAGTAGAAATAGCCCCATCAACTTTGGGGATTTTTCCCCAAAACTCTATAGAATTTGCTGGTAAAGGATACAATTTTTTAAACCTTGAAGAAGGAATAAAAGAAGTACCTGGCTTATTCCATTCCTTAGAAATCATATCAGAAATAGCCTCAGGAATAGGAAAAACCCCTGGAGAAACCACAGGAGGTTTAAAAACAGCATTTAAACGTTTATTAGACTTAACGTCAAGAGGACTGGTTACCTCAATAGCCAAAGTAATTAACACTTATTTTAATAAAGAATACATACACTCTATTTTAAATAAATAAGTGGATTTGTCAGTGTCAATGTCTGAGGAAGGATCTTCTGTATCAGATAGATCCTCATCAGAGGAGGATAAATTATTATGTTGTTGGTCATTTGAAATTTCATCAACTGAATGAGAAGTTTTAAAAGACCTTTTACGTTTATTAGAAGGTGGAAATGCAGACAAAGCCTTCTGGATAGAATCAGAAACAAATTCTTTAAAATTCATAGGTATATCATGTACATTAGAAGTTGAAGGAACTGCAACTGGCAATGTACTATTACTGATGGACACACTATCGCATGTAAAAGTTTATCATGACAACTATTACAAATGACATTCGGCAAAATAATTTCCACAATCTTACAACAAATGCACTTAGCTTTGGTAGAACCGATGTCAGGCAGCAATGTTCCAGCAGAAACTTCTGAGGCAGGAGCAGATTGAGACATCTTGCAAAATGTAAAAGAAAAAACAACATATAAAGCAAAATTATCAATTTCCTTATATGACAGTTTCAGGAATGGGAAAAAATGCAAATAGCATAGCCCTCTGATAGAGAAAAAGGCAAGAGGCAAACATCAATGGGGTATTAAAATAATGAAAAAGTTTGGCGCCAAGTATGACGCACAACGTAACTAAAAAGTTTTTTGGCGCCAATAATAACCAGAAATGACACACTTGCGTCACTAATGACGCAACCGTGTGTAAGGCTTCGGCGTCAACTATGACGCCGGAAATGACGAAGTTGCGTCATAGACTTATTTTTCGCGCCAAAAAAATTCTCGCACCAAGAATGACACAATAAAGTCTATCATTTGGCGCACGCACGGGCCTAATACCGCCCGCCATTTGCAAGAAGTAGTCAATTGAAAAAAAGACTAAACCCCAGGTAAGAAAAAAATTTCTTAAAAATGTTTATTTTCCCCAAATATGAAACTGACAGTCTGCAGAAGGAAATACATGAACCTGACTCATGGCAAATATAAGTACAATACATATATTTAGAACTTTATATAAATGCATAAAGCGCCAAACCATAGCTGGGGTGTCTTAAGTAATAAAAAAACATACTTACCAAAAAGACACCCATCCACATAAAGCAGATAGCCAAACCAGTACTGAAACAGTTATCAGTAGAGGTAATAGTAAATTGAGAGTCTGGGGGGTAGTTATCAAGCCGTCTACTTTTCTGGCTTCGCCGGCCCAATACGCCCGCCTAAGCTCGCCTACCTTCGCCGCCGCGGACCTTGAATACGTTCGCCTAAGTTATCAAATAAAGCTGTCAAAAAGCCGCGGGGCGATGAGCAGCGGACTGTGACAGTTATCACTCATCCGATCTCGCTGCCCTTCGGCTTTTTCACAGCTTTATTGCTAGCCTGTCACTAAGCACTCACACTAAACTGCACTGTTCTACCCCCTATACCGGCGCCCCCGGAGCCCCCCGCAACTAAATAAAGTTACTAACCCCTAAACCGCCGCTCCTAGACCCCGCCGCAACTCTTATAAATGTATTAACCCCTAAACCGCCGCTCCTAGACCCTGCCGCAACTCTTATAAATGTATTAACCCCTAAACCGCCGCTCCCGGACACCGCTGCCACCTACAGTATACCTAGTAACCCCTATCCTGCCCCCCCTACACCGTCGCCCTCTATTATAAAATTATTAACCCCTATCCTGCTGATCCCGCACCTCTCCGCAACTAAATAAATAGTTTAACCCCTAAACCGCCGCTCCATGAACCCGCCGCAACCTATATTAAACCTATTAACCCCTATCCTGCCCCCCCTACACCGTCGCCACCTATAATAAATTTATTAACCCCTATCCTGCCCCCCACTACGCCGCCGCCACTGTAATAAAATTATTAACCCCTAAACCTAAGTCTAACCCTAACGCCCCCCTAACTTAAATATTAATTAAATAAATCTAAATAAATTAACTCTTATTAACTAAATGAATCCTATTTAAAACTAAATACTTACCTTTAAAATAAACCCTAATATAGCTACAATATAAATAAGAATTATATTCTAGCTATCTTAGGATTTATATTTATTTGACAGGTAACTTTCAATTTATTTTAACCATGTACAATAACTATTAAATAGTTATTAACTATTTAATAGCTTACCTAGCTAAAATAAAGAGAAATGTACCTGTGAAATAAATCCTAACCTAAGTTACAATTACACCTAACACTACACTATACTTTAATAAATTATTACTATTTAAAAATAAATACTTACCTGTAAAATAAACCCTAAGATAGCTACAATATAATTAATAATTATATTATAGCTATCTTAGGATTTATATTTATTTTACAGGTAACTTTGTATTTATTTTAGCTAGTTAGAATAGTTATTAAATAGTTATTAACTATTTAATAACTACCTAGCTAAAAGAAATACAAAATTACCTGTAAAATAAATCCTAACCTAAGTTACAATTAAACCTAATACTACACTATCATTAAATTAACTAAATAAACTACCTACAAATAACTACAATTAAATACAATTACATAAACTAACTAAAGTACAAAAAATAAAAAAAGCTAAGTTACAAAAAATAAAAAATTAAGTTAAAAACATGTTAAAAATATTACAACAATTTTAAGCTACTTACACCTAATCTAAGCCCCCTAATAAAATAACAAACCCCCCAAAATAAGAAAAATCCCTACCCTATTCTAAATTAAATAAATTTCAAAGCTCTTTTACCTTACCAGCCCTTAAAAGGGCCATTTGTGGGGGCATGCCCCAAAAAGTTCAGCTCTTTTGCCTGTAAAAGAAAAATACAACCCCCCCCAACATTAAAACCCACCACCCACATACCCCTAATCTAACCCAAACCCCCCTTACAAAAACCTAACACTAATCCCCTGAAGATCATCCTACCTTGAGTCGTCTTCACTCAGCCGAGCCACCGATGGAACTGAAGAGGACATCCGGAGCGGAAGAAGTTAATCCTCCAAGCGGCGCTGAAGAAATCTTCCATCCGATGAAGTCATCATCCAGGCGGCGCTGAAGAAGTCTTTGATCCGGCCGATGTCATCTTCCAAGAGGCGCTGAAGATGTCTTCTATCCGGGCGAAGTCATCTTCCAAGCCGGGTCTTGAATCTTCCTTCCGCCGACGCGGAACCACCTTCTTCACCGACGGACTACGACGAATGACGGCTCCTTTAAGGGACGTCATCCAAGATGGCGTCCCCTCAATTCCGATTGGCTGATAGGATTCTATCAGCCAATCGGAATTAAGGTAGTAAAAATCTGATTGGCTGATGGAATCAGCCAATCAGATTGAGCTCGCATTCTATTGGCTGTTCCGATCAGCCAATAGAATGCGAGCTCAATCTGATTGGCTGATTGGATCAGCCAATCGGATTGAACTTGAATCTGATTGGCTGATTCCATCAGCCAATCAGATTTTCCTACCTTAATTCCGATTGGCTGATAGAATCCTATCAGCCAATCGGAATTGAGGGGACGCCATCTTGGATGACGTCCCTTAAAGGAGCCGTCATTCGTCGTAGTCCGTCGGTGAAGAAGGTGGTTCCGCGTCGGCGGAAGGAAGATTCAAGACCCGGCTTGGAAGATGACTTCATCCGGATAGAAGACATCTTCAGCGCCTCTTGGAAGATGACATCGGCCGGATCAAAGACTTCTTCAGCGCCGCCTGGATGATGACTTCATCGGATGGAAGATTTCTTCAGCGCCGCTTGGAGGATTAACTTCTTCCGCTCCGGATGTCCTCTTCAGTTCCATCGGTGTCTCGGCTAAGTGAAGACGACTCAAGGTAGGATGATCTTCAGGGGATTAGTGTTAGGTTTTTGTAAGGGGGGTTTGGGTTAGATTAGGGGTATGTGGGTGGTGGGTTTTAATGTTGGGGGGGGTTGTATTTTTCTTTTACAGGCAAAAGAGCTGAACTTTTTGGGGCATGCCCCCACAAATGGCCCTTTTAAGGGCTGGTAAGGTAAAAGAGCTTTGAAATTTATTTAATTTAGAATAGGGTAGGGATTTTTCTTATTTTGGGGGGTTTGTTATTTTATTAGGGGGCTTAGATTAGGTGTAAGTAGCTTAAAATTGTTGTAATATTTTTAACGTGTTTGTAACTTATTTTTTTATTTTTTGTAACTTAGATTTTTTTATTTTTTGTACTTTAGTTAGTTTATGTAATTGTATTTAATTGTAGTTATTTGTAGGTAGTTTATTTAGTTAATTTAATGATAGTGTAGTATTAGGTTTAATTGTAACTTAGGTTAGGATTTATTTTACAGGTAATTTTGTATTTCTTTTAGCTAGGTAGTTATTAAATAGTTAATAACTATTTAATAACTATTCTAACTAGCTAAAATAAATACAAAGTTACCTGTAAAATAAATATAAATCCTAAGATAGCTATAATATAATTATTAATTATATTGTAGCTATATTAGGGTTTATTTTAAAGGTAAGTATTTAGTTTTAAATAGGATTCATTTAGTTAATAAGAGTTAATTTATTTAGATTTATTTAATTAATTATTTAAGTTAGGGGGGCGTTAGGGTTAGGGTTAGACTTAGGTTTAGGGGTTAATAATTTTATTACAGTGGCGGCGGCGTAGTGGGGGGCAGGATAGGGGTTAATAAATTTATTATAGGTGGCGACGGTGTAGGGGGGGCAGGATAGGGGTTAATACATTTAATATAGGTTGCGGCGGGTTCAGGGAGCGGCGGTTATGGGGTTAATACATTTATTATAGTTGCGGTGGGCTCCGGGAACGGCGGTTTAGGGGGTAATAACTTTATTTAGTTGCGGCGGTGTAGGGGGGGTCAGATTAGCGGTGTTTAGACTCGGGGTACATGTTAGGGTGTTAGGTGTAGACAGCTCCCATAGGAATCAATGGGATGTCTGTCAGCAGCGAACTTGTACTTTCGCTATGGTCAGACTCCCATTGATTCCTATGGGATCCGCCGCCTCCAGGCTGGCGCTTTGAAAACCAGGTACGCTGGGGCGTAAAAGTGCCGAGCGTACCTGCTAGTTTTTTGATAACTAGCAAAAGTAGTGAGAATGTGCCGCACTTGTGTGCGGAACATCTGGAGTGACGTAAGAATCGATCTGTGTCGGACTGAGTCCGGCGGATCGAAGTTTACGTCACAAAATTCTACTTTTGCCGGTCTCGAGCCTTTGATAACTACGGCGAATCAGCCTCGCCACAAATACGCTGCGGAATTCCAGCGTATTTGAGGTTGACGGCTTGATAACTAGGCCCCTATATCGTCGATCTGAAAAGGGAGGTAGGAGATGAATCTCTACGACCAATAACAGAGAACCTGTGAAATAGACCCCCGTTAGGGAAATCATCGTATTCAATAAGTGATACTCCCTTCACGTCCCTCTGACATTCGCTGTACTCTGAGAGGAATCAGGCTTCAACAATGCTGAGAAGCGCATATCAACGTAGAAATCTTAGCACAAACTTACTTCACCACCTCCATAGGAGGCAAAGTTTGTAAAACTGAATTTTGGGTGTGGTGAGGGGTGTATTTATAGGCATTTTGAGGTTTGGGAAACTTTGCCCCTCCTGGTAGGATTGCATATCCCATACGTCACTAGCTCATGGACTCTTGCCAATTGCATGAAAGAAATGAATGTTTTAAGAGCAATAGAATTAAAAGGGGACATATATAATTGCGCTTCTGCACTGATCAATCAATCAGATTCTGGATCCTGCATGAATGACTCCAGCCTCTCTGGGGCAGTGGGAAAAACTGAATTAAATATCAGGAAAACATGTTTTTTTTTACTATGCACAATTAAACGTTTCATGGGAGGAGATTTTTTAGCGGCTATTTAAACTGTGTTGCATCTGCAGCGCGCAAGAGAGGAAATCAATTGCAGATCACTTTTCTATAAGTATTCAGTAGGTTTTCTTTAGTCTCTCTGCTGACACTTTTCATTCTCTGTGAATAGCTCTTACACCACAGGAAGCCCTTTATAAGTCTCTGAGTACTGATTCAAGAGTTTGTTATATATAACCTGTCAAAGCTCAGACAAATCCTCAATGATATAGAGCAGACATCTTTATTCTGTAGCATAAGTCACTGCATATGTGCTTTGTATGTGGGAGATATTAAGGAATTGTTCGGTATATGTACTGGGGGGTGGCTGCTATGAAAAAAGTTCACACATGACAATTAAAGGGTCATGAAACACTTTGATTGCAATATACAATGGTTAAAGAGACAGGAATTCCAAAGTATTTCTTTCATAAATCAGATAGAGCAATCTTTCCAGTTGACTTATATTTTCAAATTTGTTTCATTCTCTTGGTATCCTTTGTTAAAGCAGCAATGCACTACTGGGAGTTAGCTGAACACATCATGTGAACCAATGACAAGCCACCTATAAGCAGCTAGTTCCCAGTACTCCATTTCTTCTCCTGAGTCTACCTAGGTATGATCTTCAACAAATGATACAAGGAGAACAAGCAAATTAGATAATAGAAGTGAATTGGAAAGTCATTTTAAATGTTATGCGCTGTCTAAGCGATGAAAGTTTCATTTTGTCTTTACTGTGTAATACAAAAGCAGACATCCCAACCTGCAAAAACTCATTTCAGGGAGGTGGATTCACCCGCTACTGTGCCCCCCCCTCCCCCAGTTATATATTGGACACCTTGAAACCCTAAATAAGTTAGAGACTTATCATTAAAGTAGCTTCCCACTAAAGTCACATAAAAAAGTAGCTTTATTGCACAACCAAATACAACAAACCTATTTCTTCTGTTATGTGTGATCAGTCCACGGGTCATCATTACTTCTGGGATATAACTCCTCCCCAACAGGAAATGCAAGAGGATTCACCCAGCAGAGCTGCATATAGCTCCTCCCCTCTACGTCAGTCCCAGTCATTCTCTTGCACCCAACGACTAGATAGGATGTGTGAGAGGACTATGGTGATTATACTTAGTTTTTATGACTTCAATCAAAAGTTTGTTATTTTACAATAGCACCGGAGCGTGTTATTACTTCTCTGGCAGAGTTTGAGGAAGAATCTACCAGAGTTTTTTACTATGATTTTAACCGGAGTAGTTAAGATCATATTGCTGTTCTCGGCCATCTGAGGGAGGTAAAAGCTTCAGATCAGGGGACAGCGGGCAGATGAATCTGCATTGAGGTATGTAGCAGTTTTTATTTTCTGAATGGAATTGATGAGAAAATCCTGCCATACCGTTATAATGACATGTATGTATACACTTCAGTATTCTGGGGATGGTATTTCACCGGAACTACTCTGTTAAAAGTCACTAATCCTTTTAATAAGTATTTATCATGTTAAACGTTTTTGCTGGAATGTAGAATCGTTTACATTTCTGAGGTACTGAGTGAATAAATGTTTGGGCATTATTTTCCACTTGGCAGTTGTTTGGTTTTATTTGTGACAGTTTCGTTTCTCTTCACTGCTGTGTGTGAGGGGGAGGGGCCGTTTTTGGCGCTCTTTGCTACGCATCAAAAAATTCCAGTCAGTTACTCTTATATTTCCTGCATGATCCGGTTCATCTCTGACAGATCTCAGGGGTCTTCAAACTTCTTTGGAGGGAGGTAGATTCTCTCAGCAGAGCTGTGAGAATTTTATATTGACTGTGAATAAAAACGTTGCTCTGTAATTTTTATGTCAAATTTAATTATTGTTATTTTACTAATGGGAACAACCTTTGCTAAAAGTTGTGTTGTTTTAAAGTTTGATGCTATAACTGTTTTTCAGTTCATTATTTCAACTGTCATTTAATCGTTTAGTACCTCTTTGAGGCACAGTACGTTTTTGCTAAAAAAGATTATAACCAAGTTGCAAGTTTATTGCTAGTGTGTTAAACATGTCTGACTCAGAGGAAGATATCTGTGTCATTTGTTCCAATGCCAAGGTGGAGCCCAATAGAAATTTATGTACTAACTGTATTGATGCTACTTTAAATAAAAGTCAATCTGTACAATTTGAACAAATTTCACCAAACAGCGAGGGGAGAGTTATGCCGACTAACTCGCCTCACGCGGCAGTACCTGCATCTCCCGCCCGGGAGGTGCGTGATATTATGGCGCCTAGTACATCTGGGCGGCCATTACAGATAACATTACAAGATATGGCTACTGTTATGACTGAAGTTTTGTCTAAATTACCAGAACTAAGAGGCAAGCGTGATCACTCTGGGGTGAGAACAGAGTGCGCTGACAATACTAGGGCCATGTCTGATACTGCGTCACAGCTTGCAGAGCATGAGGACGGAGAGCTTCATTCTGTAGGTGACGGTTCTGATCCAAACAGATTGGATTCAGATATTTCAAATTTTAAATTTAAATTGGAGAACCTCCGTGTATTACTAGGGGAGGTCTTAGCAGCTCTCAATGATTGTAACACCGTTGCAATACCAGAGAAACTGTGTAGGTTGGATAAATACTTTGCGGTACCGGCGAGTACTGACGTTTTTCCTATACCTAAGAGACTAACTGAAATTGTTACTAAGGAGTGGGATAGACCCGGTGTGCCGTTCTCACCCCCTCCAATATTTAGAAAGATGTTTCCAATAGACACCACCACTCGGGACTTATGGCAAACGGTCCCTAAGGTGGAGGGAGCAGTTTCTACTTTAGCTAAGCGTACCACTATCCCGGTGGAGGATAGCTGTGCTTTTTCAGATCCAATGGATAAAAAATTAGAGGGTTACCTTAAGAAAATGTTTGTTCAACAAGGTTTTATATTGCAACCCCTTGCATGTATCGCGCCGATTACGGCTGCGGCAGCATTTTGGATTGAGTCTCTGGAAGAGAACCTTAGTTCATCTACGCTAGACGACATTACGGACAGGCTTAGAGTCCTTAAACTAGCTAATTCATTCATTTCGGAGGCCGTAGTACATTTAACCAAACTTACGGCTAAGAACTCAGGATTCGCCATACAGGCACGTAGGGCGCTGTGGCTAAAATCCTGGTCAGCTGATGTTACTTCTAAGTCCAAATTACTTAATATACCTTTCAAGGGGCAGTCTTTATTTGGGCCCGGTTTGAAAGAAATTATCGCTGACATTACAGGAGGTAAGGGCCACGCCCTACCTCAAGACAAAGCCAAAGCTAAGGCTAGACAGTCTAATTTTTGTCCCTTTCGGAATTTCAAAACAGGAGCAGCATCAACCTCCACTGCACCAAAACAGGAGGGAGCTGTTGCTCGTTACAGGCAAGGCTGGAAGTCTAACCAGTCCTGGAACAAGAGCAAGCAGGCCAGGAAACCTGCTGCTGCCCCAAAGACAGCATGAACCGAGAGCCCCCGATCCGGGACCGGATCTAGTGGGGGGCAGACTTTCTCTCTTCGCCCAGGCCTGGGCAAGAGATGTTCAGGATCCCTGGGCGCTAGAGATCATATCTCAGGGATACCTTCTAGACTTCAAATTATCTCCCCCAAGAGGGAGATTTCATCTGTCAAGGTTGTCAACAAACCAGATAAAGAAAGAAGCGTTTCTACGCTGTGTACAAGATCTGTTATTAATGGGAGTGATCCATCCGGTTCCGCGGTCGGAACAAGGACAAGGGTTCTACTCAAACCTGTTTGTGGTTCCCAAAAAAGAGGGAACTTTCAGGCCAATCTTAGATTTAAAGATTCTAAACAAATTCTTAAGAGTTCCATCGTTCAAAATGGAAACTATTCGGACAATCTTACCCATGATCCAAAAGGGTCAGTACATGACCACAGTGGATTTAAAAGATGCTTACCTTCACATACCGATTCACAAAGATCATCACCGGTATCTAAGGTTTGCCTTCCTAGACAGGCACTACCAGTTTGTAGCTCTTCCATTCGGATTGGCTACGGCTCCAAGAATCTTCACAAAGGTTCTGGGTGCCCTTCTGGCGGTACTAAGACCGCGAGGGATTTCGGTAGCTCCGTACCTAGACGACATTCTAATACAAGCTTCAAGCTTTCAAACTGCCAAGTCTCATACAGAGTTAGTTCTGGCATTTCTAAGGTCGCATGGATGGAAAGTGAACGAAAAGAAGAGTTCTCTTTTTCCTCTCACAAGAGTTCCATTCTTGGGGACTCTTATAGATTCTGTAGAAATGAAGATTTACCTGACAGAAGACAGGTTAACAAAGCTTCAAAATGCATGCCGTGTCCTTCATTCCATTCAACACCCGTCAGTAGCTCAATGCATGGAGGTGATCGGCTTAATGGTAGCGGCAATGGACATAGTACCTTTTGCACGCCTACACCTCAGACCGCTGCAATTGTGCATGCTAAGTCAGTGGAATGGGGATTACTCAGATTTGTCCCCTACTCTGAATCTGAATCAAGAGACCAGAAATTCTCTTCTATGGTGGCTTTATCGGCCACACCTGTCCAGGGGGATGCCATTCAGCAGGCCAGACTGGACAATTGTAACAACAGACGCCAGCCTACTAGGTTGGGGCGCTGTCTGGAATTCTCTGAAGGCTCAGGGACTATGGAATCAGGAGGAGAGTCTCCTTCCAATAAACATCCTGGAATTGAGAGCAGTTCTCAATGCCCTTCTGGCTTGGCCCCAATTAACAACTCGGGGGTTCATCAGGTTTCAGTCGGACAACATCACGACTGTAGCTTACATCAACCATCAGGGAGGGACAAGAAGCTCCCTAGCAATGATGGAAGTATCAAAGATAATTCGCTGGGCAGAGTCTCACTCTTGCCACCTGTCAGCAATCCACATCCCGGGAGTGGAGAACTGGGAGGCGGATTTCTTGAGTCGCCAGACTTTTCATCCGGGGGAGTGGGAACTTCATCCGGAGGTCTTTGCCCAAATACTTCGACGTTGGGGCAAACCAGAGATAGATCTCATGGCGTCTCGCCAGAACGCCAAACTTCCTCACTACGGGTCCAGATCCAGGGATCCGGGAGCGGTTCTGATAGATGCTTTGACAGCACCTTGGAACTTCGGGATGGCTTATGTGTTTCCACCCTTCCCGCTGCTTCCTCGATTGATTGCCAAAATCAAACAGGAGAGAGCATCAGTGATTCTAATAGCGCCTGCATGGCCACGCAGGACTTGGTATGCAGATCTAGTGGACATGTCATCCTGTCCGCCTTGGTCTCTACCTCTAAGACAGGACCTTCTGATACAGGGTCCATTCAAACATCAAAATCTAACTTCTCTGAAGCTGACTGCTTGGAAATTGAACGCTTGATTTTATCAAAACGTGGTTTTTCTGAGTCGGTTATTGATACCCTGATACAGGCTAGGAAGCCTGTTACCAGAAGGATTTACCATAAAATATGGCGTAAATACCTATACTGGTGCGAATCCAAAGGTTACTCCTGGAGTAAGGTTAGGATCGCTAGGATATTGTCCTTTCTACAAGAAGGTTTAGAAAAGGGTTTATCAGCTAGTTCATTAAAGGGACAGATTTCAGCTCTGTCCATCTTGTTACACAGGCGTCTGTCAGAAAATCCAGACGTCCAGGCCTTTTGTCAGGCTTTAGCTAGGATCAAGCCTGTGTTTAAAGCTGTTGCTCCGCCATGGAGTTTAAACTTAGTTCTTAACGTTTTACAGGGTGTTCCGTTTGAACCCCTTCATTCCATTGATATAAAATTGTTATCTTGGAAAGTTCTGTTTTTAATGGCTATTTCCTCGGCTCGAAGAGTCTCTGAGTTATCAGCCTTACATTGTGATTCTCCTTATCTGATTTTTCACTCAGACAAGGTAGTTCTGCGTACTAAACCTGGGTTCTTACCTAAGGTAGTCACTAACAGGAATATCAATCAAGAGATTGTTGTTCCATCCTTGTGTCCAAATCCTTCTTCGAAGAAGGAACGTCTTCTACACAATCTGGATGTAGTTCGTGCCCTCAAGTTCTACTTGCAGGCAACTAAAGATTTTCGCCAAACTTCTTCCCTGTTTGTCGTTTATTCTGGACAGAGGAGAGGTCAAAAAGCTTCTGCTACCTCTCTCTCTTTTTGGCTTCGTAGCATAATACGTTTAGCCTATGAGACTGCTGGACAGCAGCCTCCTGAAAGAATTACAGCTCACTCCACTAGAGCTGTGGCTTCCACTTGGGCCTTTAAGAATGAGGCCTCTGTTGAACAGATTTGCAAGGCTGCAACTTGGTCTTCGCTTCATACTTTTTCCAAATTTTACAAATTTGACACTTTTGCTTCTTCGGAGGCTATTTTTGGGAGAAAGGTTCTTCAGGCAGTGGTTCCTTCTGTATAATGAGCCTGCCTATCCCTCCCGTCATCCGTGTACTTTTGCTTTGGTATTGGTATCCCAGAAGTAATGATGACCCGTGGACTGATCACACATAACAGAAGAAAACATAATTTATGCTTACCTGATAAATTCCTTTCTTCTGTTGTGTGATCAGTCCACGGCCCGCCCTGTTTTAAGGCAGGTAAATATCTTTTAAATTATACTCCAGTCACCACTTCACCCTTGCTTACTCCTTTCTCGTTGATTCTTGGTCGAATGACTGGGACTGACGTAGAGGGGAGGAGCTATATGCAGCTCTGCTGGGTGAATCCTCTTGCATTTCCTGTTGGGGAGGAGTTATATCCCAGAAGTAATGATGACCCGTGGACTGATCACACAACAGAAGAAAGGAATTTATCAGGTAAGCATAAATTATGTTTTTTCAGTGATCATACCCTTGTTGAATGCTTAAATATTTTAGAATACAAAGTTTAATTAGGTGGAGTAAATAAGAGAGTATTTTGTGTTTTATTTTATTAAAATCAGTGGGGGCTTTCTGGTTACTGATGCAGGCTTTAAGGGTTCTATAACAACCCAGGAACTAAAGGTTATCCTTAAAGAAACTCTTTTCTGGATTTGGGCCACATTGGATCATGGTACTTGGAGTTTCAGGGAGATTGCATTCTATTTGCTGGCATCAGGGAGCCGCTATTACAATCAGGGAGACTCCCTGAACTTCAGGGAGAGTTGGGATGTCTGCAAAAGTATTGGTATTATACACTCATTATTTATTTTGTTTTCATTAAAAAGGCATTTGTTCCAAACTCCCTAAAGAGGACAAACTGCATAACCACAATTAAAGGGGCAGTAAACACCTTATAGTTACACAAGTTTTGTGATTCACATATCAACAGAGTCTGAATGTTAATAGAGAAAATTAACGCCTTTTTTGCTGCAATTGTTTTTCAAGGGTCGAACTTCACCCAGCACTTTCCTTATTTGGTGGAGCCAATCCAGACTTGAGTGTGGAGACAAGATGGCTGGCCACTATTATTGTGTTAACAAAATCTCCATTGTTTGGCTTTCGCAGAGATAATAAGATACAAACTGGAACTTAGGGACAGAAATGATTGAAGGTTAGGCTTATGTGCTCTCGTGCGCATGTGCTATTTCTGTTTTCAGGACTGGATAATCCACAATTTTCAGAGTTAAATTACAGGAAAAGGGGCAAAATAAATAATGAAAGTTTATTTTACAGACTGTTTCAATTGCTTTTATAACACACACACACACACACACACATATATATATATATATTTATATATATATATATATATATACATGCACACATATACATACATGCATACATACATATACACACACATTCATATACACACGCACACACATATACATACATATACACATATACATACACACACATACATATACACACGCACACACACATATATATATATATATACACATATGCACACACATACATACATATACATACATACATGCATACATACATATACACACACATTCATATACACACATACATATACACATATACATACACACACATACATACACACATACATACATACACACACAAACACATATACTGTAATGTTCATGGGATATTTCACTATCAGACCAAACTTGGCCAGTAGTCTTCTTATCCCGGTGTCAAGTGGAATGATAGGAAATATCCCAGAGCAGAGAGAATGTTTGTAAAATGAGCTAAGCAGTACTCACAGCAGGCAGGGCAGTACTCAGCGGCAACAGGAAGGTAATCCAGCAGTATGGCCGTTCAGGGGTAAACCAATAGAAGGACCAGGAACAGGCAGGAGTCAGCAACAAAAGAATATCCAGCATTCAGGGGTTAAGGCAAACACAGTAGTCAAAACAGGCAGAGTTCATCAACCGCAAAGCAATCCAGCAATTCAGGGGTTAAGCCAAGCAGAGTAGTCAAAACAGGCAGAGTTCAGCAACAGTGAATCAATACAGCAATTCAGCATACAGATATACAGCACCCAAGAGCACAAGAAGTAACACCTATACTTGGGCACAGGTGAGAGAGACTGAGGCCTTTATATAGGGAATACAGGGCGGGATGTGATGAGGTCATCACTGTGCTGCAGTTACACTGCTGTATCCCTAGCAACAGGAAGAGTGCCTGTGTCCATTATAAGAGCCACAGCAGAGCAGAGTAGCAGCGTGACAGAGCCCCCTTCTCAAAGGGACCCTCCATAGGCTTGGTGGGATGTGCAGCATGGAATCTGGAGACCAAAGATGGAGCATGCACATCACGGGCAGGAACCCAGGAACGATCCGCCAAGGAGTAGCCCCTCCCGTGTACAAGGTACTGTTGTTGCCTGCACCTGTATCTGGAGTCCAGGATCTTAGCAACCTCATACTCAGGGTCACCATGAATCAGGAGCGGGGGAGGAGGTGGTCGGAGCTGAGTATATCTGTTCTTGGTGTAAGGCTTGAATAACAAGATGTGTAAGACAGGGTGTATGCGCATGGTTCTGGGCAAGGCCACTTTGTAGGCAACAGGAGACAGTCTTTTAAGGACCTTGTAGGGGCCGATAAACCTAGGCCCTAATTTGTGACTGGGTTGACGTAGACAAATATGTCGAGTAGAGACCCAAACACGGTCACCTACCGAAAAGGCATAAACAGAAGCTCTATGATGATCAGCAAACTTCTTGTATCTGGAGACAGCTGAACGTAACTGAGAGCGAATATGTTGCCAGTGAGTAGTAAGGTTAGTAATGTGTCAGTCTGCAGCAGGAACCCCTGTGGACAGAGCAGAAAGAGGAAAGACACAAGGTTGGTAACCTGCTGTGGCTTGAAATGGAGAACATTGTAGAGCAGAGTACCAATGAGTGTTCTTTGCCAGTTCAGCTGGGGGCTCCAGGAAAGAGGTCAATCTTGCAGTCGTAAGGACGGTGGGGTGGCAGCACATCAGCTGCTGTCTTTTCAAACACATCAATAAAATCTGAGTAAATTAAGGGAAGGCTTGAAGGGGTCTGTAGGCTGGCAATGGGGATGTGACGTAATGGAGTAACTTTAGCCAGACAGGGGTGTAAGCAGGATATACCCCAGGGGGCCAACTGACCCTCAGTCCAGTCGAACTGTAGATTGTGTATACGGAGCCAAGGAAGACCAAGGATTACTGGTTGTGCTGGAGAATTAATGACATTGAACTGCAACTGTTCGGTATGAAGGACTCCTACAGTCATGGTTAGGGGTGCTGATTCAAAATGGATTAAACCTGATCCAAGGGGAGTGCCATCCAGAGCAGTTATTTTAAGACAGTGTTTTTTCTGCAGAAGAGGTAACCCTGCCTGAATCATGAAACGGTGATCCAAAAAATTTCCGGCTGAACCTGAATCAATAAAGGCCTGAGTGTGGACTGAATTCAGAAGAAAGGAGAGGCTAACAGGTACCAGGATTTGAGAAGATTGAGGTGATTTAGTAGTGACCACGCTTAGAGGTACCCCAGTTTTATCCTCTAAGCATTGGCTTTTCCCGGCAGGATATCACAGTTTTCTTTCATGTAATTAGCAAGAGTCCATGAGCTAGTGACATATGGGATATACATTCCTACCAGGAGGGGCAAAGTTTCCCAAACCTCAAAATGCCTATAAATACACCCCTCACCACACCCACAAATCAGTTTTACAAACTTTGCCTCCTATGGAGGTGGTGAAGTAAGTTTGTGCTAGATTCTACGTTGATATGCGCTCCGCAGCAGTTTGGAGCCCGGTTTTCCTCTCAGAGTGCAGTGAATGTCAGATTTTTTTCTTACCTTAAAATTTGACTTTTTCCCTGTGGGCTGTTAGGCTCGCGGGGGCTGAAAATGCTTCATTTTATTGCGTCATTCTTGGCGCTGACTTTTTTGGCGCAAAATTTTTTTTCTGTTTCCGGCGTCATACGTGTTGCCGGAAGTTGCGTCATTTTTTGACGTTCTTTTGCGCCAAAAGTGTCGG
Organism: Bombina bombina; assembly: GCF_027579735.1. Taxonomy (NCBI): domain Eukaryota; kingdom Metazoa; phylum Chordata; class Amphibia; order Anura; family Bombinatoridae; genus Bombina; species Bombina bombina. The sequence continues at coordinate 159,179,268 of NC_069510.1, forward strand.
CGTTCCGGATGTGGCGTCATTTTTGGCGCCAAAAGCATTTAGGCGCCAAATAATGTGGGCGTCTTTTTTGGCGCTAAAAAAATATGGACGTCACTATTGTCTCCACATTATTTAAGTCTCATTATTTATTGCTTCTGGTTGCTAGAAGCTTGTTCACTGGCATTTTTTCCCATTCCTGAAACTGTCATTTAAAGGAATTTGATCAATTTTGCTTTATATGTTGTTTTTTCTATTACATATTGCAAGATGTCCCACGTTGAAACTGAGTCAGAAGATACTTCTGGAAAATCGCTGCCTGGTGCTGGAGCTACCAAAGCTAAGTGTATCTGCTGTAAACTTATGGTATCTGTTCCTCCAGCTGTTGTTTGTAATGAATGTCATGACAAACTAGTTAATGCAGATAATATTTCCTTTAGTACTGTTACATTACCTGTTGCTGTTCCGTCAACATCTAATACTCAGAGTGTTCCTGATAACATAAGAGATTTTGTTTCTAAATCCATTAAGAAGGCTATGTCTGTTATTCCTCCTTCTAGTAAACGTAAAAAGTCTTTTAAAACTTCTCATTTTTCAGATGAATTTTTAAATGAACATCATCATTCTGATTCTGATAATGGTTCTTCTGGTTCAGAGGATTGTGTCTCAGAGGTTGATGCTGATAAATCTTCATATTTATTTAAAATGGAATTTATTCGTACTTTACTTAAAGAAGTCCTAATTGCATTAGAAATAGAGGATTCTAGTCCTCTTGATACTAAATCTAAACGTTTAGATAAGGTTTTTAAATCTCCTGTAATTATTCCAGAAGTTTTTCCTGTCCCTGATGCTATTTCTGAAGTAATTTCCAGGGAATGGAATAATTTGGGTAATTAATTTACTCCTTCTAAACGTTTTAAGCAATTATATCCTGTGCCATCTGACAGATTAGAGTTTTGGGACAAAATCCCTAAGGTTGATGGGGCTGTCTCTACTCTTGCTAAGCGTACTACTATTCCTACGGCAGATGGTACTTCCTTTAAGGATCCTTTAGATAGGAAAATTGAATCCTTTCTAAGAAAAGCTTACTTGTGTTCAGGTAATCTTCTTAGACCTGCTATATCTTTAGCGGATGTTGCTGCAGCTTCAACTTTTTGGTTAGAAGCTTTAGCGCAACAAGTAACATGCTAATCATTTTATTTGTGATGCCATTTTTGATATCATTAGAGTTGATGTCAGGTATATGTCTCTAGCTATTTTAGCTAGAAGAGCTTTATGGCTTAAAACTTGGAATGCTGATATGTCTTCTAAGTCTACTCTGCTTTCCCTTTCTTTCCAGGGTAATAAATTATTTGGTTCTCAGTTGGATTCTATTATCTCAACTGTTACTGGAGGGAAAGGAACTTTTTTACCACAGGATAAAAAATCTAAAGGTAAATTTAGGTCTAATAATCGTTTTCGTTCCTTTCGTCACAACAAGGAACAAAAGCCTGATCCTTCATCCTCAGGAGCAGTATCAGTTTGGAAACCATCTCCAGTCTGGAATAAATCCAAGCCTTTTAGAAAACCAAAGCCAGCTCCTAAGTCCACATGAAGGTGCGGCCCTCATTCCAGCTCAGCTGGTAGGGGGCAGATTACGTTTTTTCAAAGAAATTTGGATCAATTCCGTTCACAATCTTTGGATTCAGAACATTGTTTCAGAAGGGTACAGAATTGGCTTCAAGATAAGGCCTCCTGCAAAGAGATTTTTTCTTTCCCGTGTCCCAGTAAACCCAGCGAAGGCTCAAGCATTTCTGAAATGTGTTTCAGATCTAGAGTTGGCTGGAGTAATTATGCCAGTTCCAGTTCTGGAACAGGGGCTGGGGTTTTATTCAAATCTCTTCATTGTACCAAAGAAGGAGAATTCCTTCAGACCAGTTCTGGATCTAAAAATATTGAATCGTTATGTAAGGATACCAACATTCAAAATGGTAACTGTAAGGACTATCCTGCCTTTTGTTCAGCAAGGGCATTATATGTCTACAATAGATTTACAGGATGCATATCTGCATATTCCGATTCATCCAGATCACTATCAGTTTCTGAGATTCTCTTTCCTAGACAAGCATTACCAGTTTGTGGCTCTACCGTTTGGCCTAGCAACAGCTCCAAGAATTTTTACAAAGGTTCTCGGTGCCCTTCTGTCTGTAATCAGAGAACAGGGTATTGTGGTATTTCCTTATTTGGACGATATCTTGGTACTTGCTCAGTCTTCACATTTAGCAGAATCTCATACGAATCGACTTGTGTTGTTTCTTCAAGATCATGGTTGGAGGATCAATTTACCAAAAAGTTCATTGATTCCTCAGACAAGGGTAACCTTTTTAGGTTTCCAGATAGATTCAGTGTCCATGACTCTGTCTTTGACAGACAAGAGACGTCTAAAATTGATATCAGCTTGTCGAAACCTTCAGTCACAATCATTCCCTTCGGTAGCCTTATGCATGGAAATTCTAGGTCTTATGACTGCTGCATCGGACGCGATCCCCTTTGCTCGTTTTCACATGCGACCTCTTCAGCTCTGTATGCTGAACCAGTGGTGCAGGGATTACACAAAGATATCTCAATTAATATCTTTTAAACCGATTGTACGACACTCTCTGTCGTGGTGGACAGATCACCATCGTTTAGTTCAGGGGGCTTCTTTTGTTCTTCCGACCTGGACTGTAATTTCAACAGATGCAAGTCTTACAGGTTGGGGAGCTGTGTGGGGGTCTCTGACAGCACAAGGGGTTTGGGAATCTCAGGAGGTGAGATTACCGATCAATATTTTGGAACTCCGTGCAATTTTCAGAGCTCTTCAGTCATGGCCTCTTCTAAAGAGAGAATCGTTCATTTGTTTTCAGACAGACAATGTCACAACTGTGGCATACATCAATCATCAAGGAGGGACTCACAGTCCTCTGGCTATGAAAGAAGTATCTCGAATTCTGGTTTGGGCGGAATCCAGCTCCTGTCTAGTTTCTGTGGTTCATATCCCAGGTATAGACAATTGGGTAAGCGGATTATCTCAGTCGCCAAACGTTACATCCGGGCGAATGGTCTCTTCACCCAGAGGTATTTCTTCAGATTGTTCAAATGTGGGGACTTCCAGAAATAGATCTGATGGCCTCTCATCTAAACAAGAAACTTCCCAGGTATCTGTCCAGATCCAGGGATCCTCAAGCGGAAGCAGTGGATGCATTGTCACTTCCTTGGAAGTATCATCCTGCCTATATCTTTCCGCCTCTAGTTCTTCTTCCAAGAGTAATCTCCAAGATTCTGAAGGAATGCTTGTTTGTTCTGCTGGTGGCTCCAGCATGGCCTCACAGGTTTTGGTATGCAGATCTTGTCCGGATGGCCTCTTGCCAACCGTGGACTCTTCCGTTAAGACCAGACCTTCTATTGCAAGGTCCTTTTTTCCATCAGGATCTCAAATCCTTAAATTTAAAGGTATGGAGATTGAACGCTTGATTCTTAGTCAAAGAGGTTTCTCTGACTCTGTGATTAATACTATGTTACAGGCTCGTAAATCTGTATCTAGGGAGATATATTATAGAGTCTGGAAGACTTATATTTCTTGGTGTCTTTCTCATCATTTTTCCTGGCATTCTTTTAGAATTCCGAGAATTTTACAGTTTCTTCAGGATGGTTTGGATAAAGGTTTGTCTGCAAGTTCCTTGAAAGGACAAATCTCTGCTCTTTCTGTTCTTTTTCACAGAAAGATTGCTTATCTTCCTGATATTCATTGTTTTGTACAAGCTTTGGTTCATATAAAACCTGTCATTAAGTCAATTTCTCCTCCTTGGAGTTTGAATTTGGTTCTGGGGGCTCTTCAAGCTCCTCCGTTTGAACCTATGCATTCATTGGTCATTAAATTACTTTCTTGGAAAGTTTTGTTCCTTTTGGCCATCTCTTCTGCCAGAAGAGTTTCTGAATTATCTGCTCTTTCTTGTGAGTCTCCTTTTCTGATTTTTCATCAGGATATGGCGGTGTTGCAAACTTCTTTTAAATTTTTACCTAAGGTTGTGAATTCTAACAACATTAGTAGAGAAATTGTGGTTCCTTCATTATGTCCTAATCCTAAGAATTCTAAGGAGAAATCATTGCATTCTTTGGATGTAGTTAGAGCTTTGAAATATTATGTTGAAGCCACTAAAAATTTCCGAAAGACTTCTAGTCTATTTGTTATCTTTTCCGGTTCTAGGAAAGGTCAGAAGGCCTCTGCCATTTCTTTGGCATCTTGGTTGAAATCTTTAATTCATCATGCTTATGTTGAGTCGGGTAAAACTCCGCCTCAAAGGATTACAGCTCATTCTACTAGGTCAGTTTCTACTTCCTGGGCGTTTAGGAATGAAGCTTCGGTTGATCAGATTTGCAAAGCAGCAACTTGGTCTTCTTTGCATACTTTTACTAAATTCTACCATTTTGATGTGTTTTCTTCTTCTGAAGCTGTTTTTGGTAGAAAAGTACTTCAGGCAGCTGTTTCAGTTTGAATCTTCTGCTTAGATTTTCAGTTTTTTTCTTTATAAGATTTAAACTTTATTTTTAGGTGTGGATTTTTTTCAGCGGAATTGGCTGTCTTTATTTTATCCCTCCCTCTCTAGTGACTCTTGCGTGGAAGATCCACATCTTGGGTAGTCATTATCCCATACGTCACTAGCTCATGGACTCTTGCTAATTACATGAAAGAAAACATAATTTATGTAAGAACTTACCTGATAAATTCATTTCTTTCATATTAGCAAGAGTCCATGAGGCCCACCCTTTTTTGTGGTGGTTATGATTTTTTTGTATAAAGCACAGTTATTCCAATTCCTTATATTTATGCTTCGCACTTTTTTCTTATCACCCCACTTCTTGGCTATTCGTTAAACTGATTTGTGGGTGTGGTGAGGGGTGTATTTATAGGCATTTTGAGGTTTGGGAAACTTTGCCCCTCCTGGTAGGAATGTATATCCCATACGTCACTAGCTCATGGACTCTTGCTAATATGAAAGAAATGAATTTATCAGGTAAGTTCTTACATAAATTATGTTTTTTAGCTAGTGTGAGTTAGAACCACAGTACAAATACAGTCTCAATCTCCTTCTTCTCTGTCTTAAAGATACTGTGGATTTGAGGGAGGAGAGATCCATGGGTTCCTCCACTGAGGTAAATGGAGGTGCTCAAGGGGTAGCGGATGGTCTAGAGACCAGACGAGTAGGAGGACAGGAAGGAAGGATTCTATGAGTTCTGTCTCTCTCAGCTTGTCTCTCCTGAAAGCAAGAGTCCAGAGTAATACAAAGTGCTATGAATTCATCCAGGGAAGTAGTGACATCACGATAAGTAAGCTCATCCTTGATGCGTTCATGCAAATCTCTCCTAAAGGCCGCCTTGAGAGCACTGCCATCCCAACTGGTCTCAAGTGCCAAAGTGCGAAACTCAATGGCGTATTGTGCCACAGTTCTATTACTCTGGCGGAGATCCAAGAGTGAGTACTCTGCAGCAGCAGCGCGGCCGGAGGTTCTGAATACAGAAGATAATGCAGAAGTGAAGGCATCAGCATCATTCAGAAGTTGAGCGCTCTGTTCCAGAAGAGCAGAGACCCATGCTAGGGCCTTGTCTTTAAGTAAGGAAATAATAAAAGTGACCTTTGACTGATTAGATTGGAAGGTATGGGGATCATTGTGAAAGTGCAGCCTGCACTGATTCAGTAAACCCCTACAGTCGGTAGTACCATCATACGTGTCAGGCAATGCTATCTGGGGTATACTTCCAGAAGCAGGGGAAGGAGCTGCGGCACTAGCATCAGGTACTGGCTGTGTAACAACAGGAGCAGCATTCTTTTCAGCAATCAGTGAGGAGAGCAAAGCGGTTATAGCCTGTAGTTTTGAATCCACACTCTGCAATTGTGTGGTATGTGTTCCCAGCATCAGACCCTGACGAGTAACTGCATTTGCTACCTCATTTGGGTCCATGGCCCAAGTATAATGTAATGCTCGTGGGATATTCCACTATCATACCAAACTTGGCCAGTAGTCTTCTTATCCCGGCGTCAAGTGGAATGATAGGAAATATCCCAGAACAGAGAGAGAGTTTGTAAAATGAGGTAAGCAGTACTCACAGCAGGCAGGGCAGTACTCATCGGCAACAGGAAGGTAATCCTGCAGTATGGCAGTTCAAGGGTAAACCAATAGAAAGAACGGGAACAGGCAGGAGTCAGCAACAAAAGGATATCCAGCAGTATAGCATTTCAGGGGTAAACCAATAAAATGGTCAGACAGGCAGAGTTCATCAACAGTTAAGCAATCCAGCAATGCAGAGTTTAAGGCAAGCAGAGTAGTCAAAACAGGCAGAGTTCATCAACAGTAAAGCAGTCCAGCAATTCAGGGGTTAAGGCAAGCACAGTAGCCAAAACAGCCAGAGTTCAGCAACAGTGAATCAATACAGCAATTCAGCATACAGGTATACAGCACCCAGGAGCACAAGAAGTAACACCAATACTTAGGCACAGGTGAGAGAGATTGAGGCCATTACATAGGGAAGAGGGCGGGTGGTGATGAGGTCATCACCATGCTGCAGTTACACTGCCATATCCCTAGCAACAGGAGGAGTGCCTGTGTCGATGGCAACGGGCAGATTTGGGAGGGGCAGCACATCTGCCCCATCCTCTCTCTAAAAGCCAGCACACAGTACAGTGAGCAATAAAGTGCAGGCTTTTACAGAGAAGACAAGACACATGCGCTGATTAAGGTTGCTCTTCATAGGCAGTGCTCTTTTAAATCGTTCCTTCATTTAGAGCCGCTGGCATTTTTTCAGTGGAAGCGTTCTTGGTGAGAAACTTGCCCAGGGATATGCTTACAAGGTGAGGCTGGAGGAGAAGACCTTGTGCCGATATGCTGCCTCCCCTTGTCAGATGTGGTGGGTCTGCAAGCGCAGTGCTTATTGCAGGTCTTAGTAACTAACAGACTGGATGAGTCTGTGCACTGCTTAGATCAGCTTGTGCTGTCTAATCATAAACTCTCAGTGCTAATGTATGTTAGCTACTAATAGCTAGCTTTCTCTGCATTCATGAACTCACAGAATAAATAGTAAACAGACACTTAAAAAGTTTCATTACTTGCATAATGGTAATTACTGTATGTTGTTGCATGTAAAGGGCAGTGTCCATATACACACACATACACACACACATAAACACACATGCACACATATACACTCACATACATACACACACACATATACAGTGGGGCAAAAAAGTATTTAGTCAGCAACCAATTGTGCAAGTTCTCCCACTTAAGAAGATGAGAGGCCTGTAATGTTCATCATAGGTATACCTCAACTATGAGAGACAAAATGTGGAAACAAATCCAGACAATCACATTGTCTGATTTGGAAATAATTTATTTGCATATTATGGTGGAAAATAAGTATTTGGTCACCTACAAACAAGCAAGATTTCTGACTCTAACAGACCTGTATCTTCTTCTTTAAGAGGCTCCTCTGTCCTCCACTCATTACCTGTATTAATGGCACCTGTTTGAACTTGTTATCAGTATAAAAGACATCTGTGCACAACCTCAAACAGTCACATTCCAAACTCCACTATGGTGAAGAACAAAGAGCTGTCGAAGGACACCGGAAACAAAATTGTAGACCTGCACCAGGCTGGGAAGACTGAATCTGCAATAGGCAAGCAGCTTGGTGTGAATAAATCAACTGTGGGAGCAATAATTAGAAAATGGAAGACATACAAGACCAATGGTAATCTCCCTCGATCTGGGGCTCCACGCAAGATCTCACCCCGATACATGGGGGTCAAAATGATCACAAGAACTGTGAGCAAGCATCCCAGAACCACACGGGGGGACCTAGTGAATGACCTGCAGAGAGCTGGGACCAACGTAACAAAGGCTACCATCAGTAACACACTACGCCACCAGGGACTCAGATCCTGCAGTGCCAGACGTGTCCTCCTGGTTAAGCCAGTACATGTCCGGGCCCGTCTGAAGTATGCTAGAGAGCATTTGGATGATCCGGAAGCGGATTGGGAGAATGTCATATGGTCAGATGAAACCAAAGTAGAACTGTTTGGTAGAAACACAACTCGTCGTGTTTGGAGGAGAGAGAATGCTGAGTTGCAATCAAAGAACACCATACCTACTGTGAAGCATGGGGGTGGCAACATCATGCTTTGGGGCTGTTTCTCTGCAAAGGGAACAGGACGACTGATCCGTGTACATGAAAGAATGAATGGGGCCATGTATCGTGAGATTTTGAGTGCAAGCCTCCTTCCATCAGCAAGAGCATTGAAGATGAAACGTGGCTGGGTCTTCAGCATGACAATGATCCCAAACACACCACCCGGGCAACGAAGGAGTGGCTTCGTAAGAAGAATTTCAAGGTCCTGGAGTGGCCTAGCCAGTCTCCAGATCTCAACCCCATAGAAAACCTTTGGAGGGAGTTGAAAGTCCGTGTTGCCCAGCGACAGCCCCAAAACATCACTGCTCTAGAGGAGATCTGCATGCAGGAATGGGCAAACATACCAGCAACAGTGTGTGACAACCTTGTGAAGACTTACAGAAAACTTTTGACCTCTGTCATTGCCAACAAAGGATATATAACAAAGTATTAAGATGAACTTTTGATATTGACCAAATACTTATTTTCCACCATAATTTGCAAATAAATTCTTTCCAAATCAGACAATGTGATTGTCTGGATTTGTTTCCACATTTTGTCTCTCATAGTTGAGGTATACCTATGATGAAAATTACAGGCCTCTCTCATCTTCTTTTTTCTTAAGTGGGAGAACTTGCACAATTGGTGGCTGACTAAATACTTTTTTTCCCCACTGTACATACACATACATACACACTCACACATATACATACACACAGTGGAGGCTCCTCCATTTGTGCACTCCCGCACGTGAAACCCCATTCATAGAGGGGGAAAAAATGTATGCTGAATAAAATATATTTTTTTCCAATAGCCCCCTATTGGAAAAATTATATTTTATTTTTAACCCCCAAAATTCAAATCCAGAGTATTTTTATTAAAAAAAATATATATATTTGTATTTTTTTTCTTTCTTTCAACCGCACGTGTGATAGAGAGCACTATCATGACAGTGATGTGTATTCACTGCAAGCGTCGCTCCCAGCCTCAAAGCCATTGCTATAGAGGCTTAATCGCACAGGCTGAACTGTGTGAGTGGGGGCATGTTCAGTTCAGCCTGTGCTCTGACACGCTGTGCCGCGTCATCGGCACGAGGCTCCTCTCCTTCAGCGACGCGAAAAACTCAGTGTGGAGATAGCCGTTGAGTGGAGAGGAGCGAGACAGAGAGGCTCCTTGAGAATTTTTTTTTTTTTTTTTTTTAAAAACAATAGATCCATTATTAATTGAATCTTTAGACTTCTATATATCTGAAAACTGAACTGACAGTATTGGGACTGGGAGTGGAGTACCTTGGGCAGAAATCTGTTTTAAAAAAAAAATAGCTCCTGAATTTGAGAGACGCTGCTGCCTGCTTGCCTGGGGCCCTGAAGTTAGTTAGTCTCAGAGTAACAGACTCACAGTGACAGAAAGACTTAGTTTTACTTGTCTTTAAATTGGAAGATAGTACTTAGACAGATTAGAGTCTAGGACTAGGGAGTGCCAGTGGAGGAACTTTGGAAGAAATTTTTTTTTTTTAAATTCTTATTCTTCTGAGAGAGGCTGCCCAGTGAGTAGGGAGTGGAGGAATTTGGGAATATTTTTTGTTGTTGTTGAAAATTTGCTTAATTTCTGTTTCTGAGAGGGGCTGCTGTGCTGCTGATACTATATAGGCACTGGCAGTAAACCTGCATATTTTATATTTTTTATTTTATCCCTACTGAGCTATATAATTATAATTATTATAAATTAATTATATTATCAGCGTTATATTACCTACAAGTTATATATTTGATAACAACCGCAAAACTAATTACCTACAAGTTGTATATTTTATAACAGCTTCAAAGCTACTTACCTACTAGTTAAATATTTTATAACAGCTGCAAAGCTACTTACCTACAAGTTATATATTTGATAACAACCACAAAACTACTTGCCTACAAGTTGTATATTTTATAACAGCTTCAAAGCTACTTACCTACTAGTTGTATATTTTATAAGGGCTTCAAAGCTACTTACCTACTAGTTAAATATTTTATAACAGCTGCAAAGCTACTTACCTACAAGTTATATATTTGATAACAACCGCAAAACTACTTACCTACAAGTTGTATATTTTATAACAGCTGCAAAGCTACTTACCTACAAGTTGTATATTTTATAACAGTTGCAAAGCTACTTACCTACAAGTTATATATTTGAGAACAACTGCAAAACTACTTGCCTACTAGTTTTAGACAGTAGTTGGCCTTGACCATTGACGGCTGTCACGGCTGCTGCCTGCTGTAATTATACTAGTTAAAACACTATTTTAGTTTAGAATTATTAGCAGATTGCAGAGAGTCTCAGAGTTGTTAAAACAATTATATATTTGATAACAATCGCAAAACTACTTGCCTACAAGTTGTATATTTGATAACAGCTGCAAAGCTACTTACCTACAAGTTGTATATTTTACACACACATACACACTCACACATATACATACACACACATACACACACATATACATACACACACATACATACACACACACATATACATACACACACGCACACACACATATACCTACATACCTACATACACACACATATACATACATACACACACACGCATATACCTACACACACACATACACACTCACACATATACATACACATACATACACACACATATACATACATACACACACACACACACACACATACACACTCACACATATACCTACACACACACACACTCACACATATACATACATACATACACACACATATACACACACACACGCACACACACACATATACCTACACACGCACACACACACACATATACATACATACATACACACACGCACACACACATATACATACACATACATACACACACATATACATACACGCGCACACACATATACATACATACATACACACACATATACATACATACACACACACATATACCTACACACACACACACACACTCACACATATACACACATGCACACACACATATACCTACATACATACACACACACATATACATACATATATACACACACGCACACTCACACATATACACACACGCACACACACATATACATACACACACACATACACGCGCGTGCACACACACATATACATACATACACACACATATACCTACACACACGCACAGACACACTCACACATATACACACACACGCACACAGACATTTACATACATACACACACATATACATACATACACGCACACACACACTCACACATATACACACACATGCACACACACATATACATACACACACATACACACGCGCACACACATATACATACATACACACACACACACACATATACCTACACACATGCACACACACACACACACATATACCTACACACATGCGCACACACACACACGCACACACACACTCACACATATACACACACACGCACACACACATATACCTACATACATACACACACACTCACACATATACATACACACATACACACACACTCACACATATACACGCACACACACACATATACATGCACGCGCGCACACACATATACATACATACACACATATACCTACACACAAGCACACACACACTCACACATATACGCACGCACACGCACACTCACACATATACACACACACACTCACACATATACACACACACATATACATACACGCGTGCACACACATATACATACATACACACATATACCTACACACAAGCACACACACACTCACACATATACACACACACACGCACACACACATATACACACACACGCACACACACATATACACACACACGCACACACACATATACCTACACACGCACACACACATGCAAAAAATGTTGGATACTTAGCACATAACAAACATGAAATATAAGCATTTGCAAGTCAATAGTTATTATTTTAAATTTAGAAGTCAATAGTTATTACAAGCACTAAAAGATATCATTTCAGTACATCATATGATATAGTTACAATTAATAAACCAGGTCTTAACAAATATGTTAAAAATCTAGGAGCAAGCCAGCCCACAAATGTAGGAGCCTGGAACTTTTAGCTATCCCTGTCATTTGTCTCTATCACTAACCCCCAATCTAATGAACATTAAAACATTTATTTAATATGCATAAAACCACAAATCCAAGCAGATGCCTGTAAGTGTATAAAGCTTAGTTTGTTAAAACATCATTTCTTTTTGGTTCTTGTAAGTCCGCAAACATGCTGTGTCTTTGTCAGGGCTTTTCATTCAGTACAGGTGTTTTTGTATATATATATATATATATATATATATATATATATATATATATATACACACACACATTTAACCCCTTATTCACAAATGGTCTCATTTGTTTGTCAACTTTTTGTTTAGCAAAGTAAATATTAGTTGGCATCTAGCACCTATGTTACTGAAAGTAGATGCTATAGACATAGGGACAGGAAAAAAAAAAGAATAATAGGAAAGTAAATATTAGTTGGCATCTAGCACGTATGTTACTGAAAGTAGATGCTATAGACATAGGGACAGGGAAAAAAAAAGAATAATAGGAAAGTAAATATTAGTTGGCATCTAGCACGTATGTTACTGAAAGTAGATGCTATAGACATAGGGACAGGGAAAAAAAAAGAATAATAGGAAAGTAAATATTAGTTGGCATCTAGCATGTATGTTACTGAAAGTAGATGCTATAGACATAGGGACAGGAAAAAAAAAAGAATAATAGGAAAGTAAATATTAGTTGGCATCTAGCATGTATGTTACTGAAAGTAGATGCTATAGACATAGGGACAGGGGAAAAAAAAGAATAATAGGAAAGTAAATATTAGTTGGCATCTAGCACGTATGTTACTGAAAGTAGATGCTATAGACATAGGGACAGGGAAAAAAAAAGAATAATAGGAAAGTAAATATTAGTTGGCATCTAGCATGTATGTTACTGAAAGTAGATGCTATAGACATAGGGACAGGAAAAAAAAAAAGAATAATAGGAAAGTAAATATTAGTTGGCATCTAGCATGTATGTTACTGAAAGTAGATGCTATAGACATAGGGACAGGGGAAAAAAAGAATAATAGGAAAGTAAATATTAGTTGGCATCTAGCACGTATGTTACTGAAAGTAGATGCTATAGACATAGGGACAGGGGAAAAAAAGAATAATAGGAAAGTAAATATTAGTTGGCATCTAGCACGTATGTTACTGAAAGTAGATGCTATAGACATAGGGACAGGAAAAAAAAAAGAATAATAGGAAAGTAAATATTAGTTGGCATCTAGCATGTATGTTACTGAAAGTAGATGCTATAGACATAGGGACAGGAAAAAAAAAAGAATAATAGGAAAGTAAATATTAGTTGGCATCTAGCACGTATGTTACTGAAAGTAGATGCTATAGACATAGGGACAGGGAAAAAAAAAGAATAATAGGAAAGTAAATATTAGTTGGCATCTAGCACGTATGTTACTGAAAGTAGATGCTATAGACATAGGGACAGGGAAAAAAAAAGAATAATAGGAAAGTAAATATTAGTTGGCATCTAGCACGTATGTTACTGAAAGTAGATGCTATAGACATAGGGACAGGGGAAAAAAAGAATAATAGGAAAGTAAATATTTGTTGGCATCTAGCATGTATGTTACTGAAAGTAGATGCTATAGACATAGGGACAGGGGAAAAAAAAGAATAATAGGAAAGTAAATATTAGTTGGCATCTAGCATGTATGTTACTGAAAGTAGATGCTATAGACATAGGGACAGGGAAAAAAAAAGAATAATAGGAAAGTAAATATTAGTTGGCATCTAGCATGTATGTTACTGAAAGTAGATGCTATAGACATAGGGACAGGAAAAAAAAAGAATAATAGGAAAGTAAATATTAGTTGGCATCTAGCATGTATGTTACTGAAAGTAGATGCTATAGACATAGGGACAGGAAAAAAAAAGAATAATAGGAAAGTAAATATTAGTTGGCATCTAGCACGTATGTTACTGAAAGTAGATGCTATAGACATAGGGACAGGGAAAAAAAAGAATAATAGGAAAGTAAATATTAGTTGGCATCTAGCATGTATGTTACTGAAAGTAGATGCTATAGACATAGGGACAGGAAAAAAAAAGAATAATAGGAAAGTAAATATTAGTTGGCATCTAGCATGTATGTTACTGAAAGTAGATGCTATAGACATAGGGACAGGAAAAAAAAAAGAATAATAGGAAAGTAAAAATGAATGTGTGCAAAATGTTAAAAAACATACTCGTGTGGGAAAAAAAGTGTGTCCTGGTGCTAGTGTGAAAGAGGAGGGAGAATATAGTGAGTGGTGTTTTTGTTGATGGATATAAACTAAACAAATATTTGAATTTAAGGGAGATTTTTTGTTCTGTGTGTGTATATCGTCCTGTATCATTATCACAACTTAGATATTAGTTAGTTGTGCCTGAGTGATATTACAATTGACCTGTTACTGTAAGACTATATATAGAGCAAGTGCGATGAGTACCTGAGGTAGATATTTAAAGAGGGTCAGTAGATGAACAAAAGAATGCAGACTCTATGTAAAGAAAAACAGGCATGAAACCTGTGGCCATATAACGGTAAGAAAAACAGGCATGAAACCTGTGGCCATATAACGGTAAGAAAAACAGGCATGAAACCTGTGGCCATATAACGGTAAGAAAAACACATAAAAAGGACCCAATGTGAGAAATATGGGATAAATAAACCACAAAACGGTGCAAACATGGAAACAGAAGCCGTATGACAGTCATCACAAAGCCTCAGGGGTCAGTTAACATATAGTTAGCACATGATTTCTTAGGGTGCCTGATGAGGTCTTTACTATATATATATACATACTGTATATAGAATAGAGATATATATATAATACTATGCAAAGGTTTTAGGCAGATGTGAATAAATGTTGTAAAGTAAGAATGCTTTCAAAACTAGAAATGTTAATAGTTAGAGCATATTCTGCTGTGTGGAGAACATTGCAATGTGAAATATTTACAGTAAATACATAGTTAAAACCTTTATTACATATGAATATTGCATAAATATGTTTTCTCCAACATAGGTGTGTCCGGTCCACGGCGTCATCCTTACTTGTGGGATATTCTCTTCCCCAACAGGAAATGGCAAAGAGCCCAGCAAAGCTGGTCACATGATCCCTCCTAGGCTCCGCCTACCCCAGTCATTCTCTTTGCCGTTGTACAGGCAACATCTCCACGGAGATGGCTTAGAGTTTTTTAGTGTTTAACTGTAGTTTTTATTATTCAATCAAGAGTTTGTTATTTTAAAATAGTGCTGGTATGTACTATTTACTCTGAAACAGAAAAGAGATGAAGATTTCTGTTTGTAAGAGGAAAATGATTTTAGCAACCGTTACTAAAATCCATGGCTGTTCCACACAGGACTGTTGAGAGGAATTAACTTCAGTTGGGGGAACAGTGAGCAGTCTTTTGCTGCTTGAGGTATGACACATTCTAACAAGACGATGTAATGCTGGAAGCTGTCATTTTCCCTATGGGATCCGGTAAGCCATGTTTATTCAGAAAGTAAATAAGGGCTTCACAAGGGCTTATTAAGACTGTAGACTTTTTCTGGGCTAAATCGATTCATATATTACACATATTTAGCCTTGAGGAATCATTTAATCTGGGTATTTTGGTAAAATAATATCGGCAGGCACTGTTTTAGACACCTTATTCTTTAGGGGCTTTCCCTAATCATAGGCAGAGCCTCATTTTCGCGCCGGTATTGCGCACTTGTTTTTGAGAGGCATGACATGCAGTCGCATGTGTGAGGAGCTCTGATACATAGAAAAGACTTTCTGAAGGCATCATTTGGTATCGTATTCCCCTTTGGGCTTGGTTGGGTCTCAGCAAAGCAGATACCAGGGACTGTAAAGGGGTTAAAGTTAAAAACGGCTCCGGTTCCGTTATTTTAAGGGTTAAAGCTTCCAAATTTGGTGTGCAATACTTTTAAGGCTTTAAGACACTGTGGTGAAATTTTGGTGAATTTTGAACAATTCCTTCATACTTTTTCGCAATTGCAGTAATAAAGTGTGTTCAGTTTAAAATTTAAAGTGACAGTAACGGTTTTATTTTAAAACGTTTTTTGTACTTTGTTATCAAGTTTATGCCTGTTTAACATGTCTGAACTACCAGATAGACTGTGTTCTGAATGTGGGGAAGCCAGGGTTCCTTCTCATTTAAATAAATGTGATTTATGTGACACTGAAAATGATGCCCAAGATGATTCCTCAAGTGAGGGGAGTAAGCATGGTACTGCATCATTCCCTCCTTCGTCTACACGAGTCTTGCCCACTCAGGAGGCCCCTAGTACATCTAGCGCGCCAATACTCCTTACTATGCAACAATTAACGGCTGTAATGGATAATTCTATCAAAAACATTTTAGCCAAAATGCCCACTTATCAGCGTAAGCGCGACTGCTCTGTTTTAGATACTGAAGAGCATGAGGACGCTGATGATAATGGTTCTGAAATGCCCCTACACCAGTCTGAGGGGGCCAGGGAGGTTTTGTCTGAGGGAGAAATTTCAGATTCAGGGAAAATTTCTCAACAAGCTGAACCCGATGTGATTACATTTAAATTTAAGTTGGAACATCTCCGCGCTCTGCTTAAGGAGGTATTATCCACTCTGGATGATTGTGAGAATTTGATCATCCCAGAGAAACTATGTAAAATGGACAAGTTCCTAGAGGTCCCGGGGCTCCCAGAAGCTTTTCCTATACCCAAGCGGGTGGCGGACATTGTAAATAAAGAATGGGAAAGGCCCGGTATACCTTTCGTCCCTCCCCCCATATTTAAAAAATTGTTTCCTATGGTCGACCCCAGAAAGGACTTATGGCAGACAGTCCCCAAGGTCGAGGGAGCGGTTTCTACTTTAAACAAACGCACCACTATACCCATAGAAGATAGTTGTGCTTTCAAAGATCCTATGGATAAAAAATTAGAAGGTTTGCTTAAAAAGATGTTTGTTCAGCAAGGTTACCTTCTACAACCAATTTCATGCATTGTCCCTGTCACTACAGCCGCGTGTTTCTGGTTCGATGAACTAGTAAAGGCGATCGATAGTGATTCTCCTCCTTATGAGGAGATTATGGACAGAATCCGTGCTCTCAAATTGGCTAATTCTTTCACCCTAGACGCCACTTTGCAAGGCTAGGTTAGCGGCGAAAAATTCTGGGTTTGCTATTGTGGCGCGCAGAGCGCTTTGGTTGAAATCTTGGTCAGCGGATGCGTCTTCCAAGAACAAACTACTTAACATTCCTTTCAAGGGGAAAACGCTGTTTGGCCCTGACTTGAAAGAGATTATCTCTGATATCACTGGGGGTAAGGGCCACGCCCTTCCTCAGGATAGGTCTTTCAAGGCCAAAAATAAACCTAATTTTCGTCCCTTTCGTAGAAACGGACCAGCCCCAAGTGCTACGTCCTCTAAGCAAGAGGGTAATACTTCTCAAGCCAAGCCAGCCTGGAGACCAATGCAAGGCTGGAACAAGGGAAAGCAGGCCAAGAAACCTGCCACTGCTACCAAGACAGCATGAAATGTTGGCCCCCGATCCGGGACCGGATCTGGTGGGGGGCAGACTCTCTCTCTTCGCTCAGGCTTGGGCAAGAGATGTTCTGGATCCTTGGGCACTAGAAATAGTCTCCCTAGGTTATCTTCTGGAATTCAAGGGGCTTCCCCCAAGGGGGAGGTTCCACAGGTCTCAATTGTCTTCAGACCACATAAAAAGACAGGCATTCTTACATTGTGTAGAAGACCTGCTAAAAATGGGAGTGATTCATCCTGTTCCATTAGGAGAACAAGGGATGGGGTTCTACTCCAATCTGTTCATAGTTCCCAAAAAAGAGGGAACGTTCAGACCAATCTTAGATCTCAAGATCTTAAACAAGTTTCTCAAGGTTCCATCGTTCAAGATGGAAACCATTCGAACAATTCTTCCTTCCATCCAGGAAGGTCAATTCATGACCACGGTGGATTTAAAGGATGCGTATCTACATATTCCTATCCACAAGGAACATCATCGGTTCCTAAGGTTCGCATTCCTGGACAAGCATTACCAGTTCGTGGCGCTTCCTTTCGGATTAGCCACTGCTCCAAGGATTTTCACAAAGGTACTAGGGTCCCTTCTAGCGGTGCTAAGACCAAGGGGCATTGCAGTAGTACCTTACTTGGACGACATTCTGATTCAAGCGTCGTCCCTTCCTCAAGCAAAGGCTCACACGGACATAGTCCTGGCCTTTCTCAGATCTCACGGATGGAAAGTGAACGTGGAAAAGAGTTCTCTATCTCCGTCGACAAGGGTTCCCTTCTTGGGAACAATAATAGACTCCTTAGAAATGAGGATTTTTCTGACAGAGGCCAGAAAAACAAAACTTCTAAACTCTTGTCGGACACTTCATTCCGTTCCTCTTCCTTCCATAGCGCAGTGCATGGAAGTAATAGGTTTGATGGTAGCGGCAATGGACATGGTTCCTTTTGCGCGCATTCATCTAAGACCATTACAACTGTGCATGCTCAGTCAGTGGAATGGGGACTATACAGACTTGTCTCCGAAGATACAAGTAAATCAGAGGACCAGAGACTCACTCCGTTGGTGGCTGTCCCTGGACAACCTGTCACAAGGGATGACCTTCCGCAGACCAGAGTGGGTCATTGTCACGACCGACGCCAGTCTGATGGGCTGGGGCGCGGTCTGGGGATCCCTGAAAGCTCAGGGTCTTTGGTCTCGGGAAGAATCTCTTCTACCGATAAATATTCTGGAACTGAGAGCGATATTCAATGCTCTCAAGGCTTGGCCTCAGCTAGCGAAGGCCAAGTTCATACGGTTTCAATCAGACAACATGACGACTGTTGCGTACATCAACCATCAGGGGGGAACAAGGAGTTCCCTGGCGATGGAAGAAGTGACCAAAATCATTCAATGGGCGGAGACTCGCTCCTGCCACCTGTCTGCAATCCACATCCCAGGAGTGGAAAATTGGGAAGCAGATTTTCTGAGTCGTCAGACATTGCATCCGGGGGAGTGGGAACTCCATCCGGAAATCTTTGCCCAAATCACTCAACTGTGGGGCATTCCAGACATGGATCTGATGGCCTCTCGTCAGAACTTCAAGGTTCCTTGCTACGGGTCCAGATCCAGGGATCCCAAGGCGACTCTAGTAGATGCACTAGTAGCACCTTGGACCTTCAAACTAGCTTATGTATTCCCGCCGTTTCCTCTCATCCCCAGGCTGGTAGCCAGGATCCATCAGGAGAGGGCGTCGGTGATCTTGATAGCTCCTGCGTGGCCACGCAGGACTTGGTATGCAGATCTGGTGAATATGTCATCGGCTCCACCATGGAAGCTACCTTTGAGACGAGACCTTCTTGTTCAAGGTCCGTTCGAACATCCGAATCTGGTCTCACTCCAGCTGACTGCTTGGAGATTGAACGCTTGATTTTATCAAAACGAGGGTTCTCAGATTCTGTTATTGATACTCTTGTTCAGGCCAGAAAGCCTGTAACTAGAAAAATTTACCACAAAATATGGAAAAAATATATCTGTTGGTGTGAATCTAAAGGATTCCCCTGGGACAAGGTAAAGATTCCTAAGATTCTATCCTTTCTCCAAGAAGGATTGGAGAAAGGATTATCTGCAAGTTCCTTGAAGGGACAGATTTCTGCCTTGTCTGTGTTACTTCACAAAAAGCTGGCAGCTGTGCCAGATGTTCAAGCCTTTGTTCAGGCTCTGGTTAGAATCAAGCCTGTTTACAAACCTTTGACTCCTCCTTGGAGTCTCAACTTAGTTCTTTCAGTTCTTCAGGGGGTTCCGTTTGAACCCTTACATTCCGTTGATATTAAGTTATTATCTTGGAAAGTTTTGTTTTTGGTTGCAATTTCTTCTGCTAGAAGAGTTTCAGAATTATCTGCTCTGCAGTGTTCTCCTCCTTATCTGGTGTTCCATGCAGATAAGGTGGTTTTACGTACTAAACCTGGTTTTCTTCCAAAAGTTGTTTATTCTGGTTAAAGGAGAGGTCAAAAAGCAACTTCTACCTCTCTCTCTTTTTGGATTAAAAGCATCATCAGATTGGCTTACGAGACTGCCGGACGGCAGCCTCCTGAAAGAATCACAGCTCATTCCACTAGGGCTGTGGCTTCCACATGGGCCTTCAAGAACGAGGCTTCTGTTGATCAGATATGTAGGGCAGCGACTTGGTCTTCACTGCACACTTTTACCAAATTTTACAAGTTTGATACTTTTGCTTCTTCTGAGGCTGTTTTTGGGAGAAAGGTTTTGCAAGCCGTGGTGCCTTCTATTTAGGTGACCTGATTTGCTCCCTCCCTTCATCCGTGTCCTAAAGCTTTGGTATTGGTTCCCACAAGTAAGGATGACGCCGTGGACCGGACACACCTATGTTGGAGAAAACAGAATTTATGTTTACCTGATAAATTACTTTCTCCAACGGTGTGTCCGGTCCACGGCCCGCCCTGGTTTTTTAATCAGGTCTGATAATTTATTTTCTTTAACTACAGTCACCACGGTATCATATGGTTTCTCCTATGCAAATATTCCTCCGTAACGTCGGTCGAATGACTGGGGTAGGCGGAGCCTAGGAGGGATCATGTGACCAGCTTTGCTGGGCTCTTTGCCATTTCCTGTTGGGGAAGAGAATATCCCACAAGTAAGGATGACGCCGTGGACCGGACACACCGTTGGAGAAAGTAATTTATCAGGTAAACATAAATTCTGTTTTTTATGTGCTCAAGGGACCGTGTTTACTTTCAGCTCACAATACCAGCGGTAAGCCCGACGAGCGAAAACACCAGCGATAAACCCCTTATCGCTCATGTGCAAATGTTTGCGCTCCACTCGTAATCTGGCCCTCAGTAGGAGATTATTGGAAGGAAGTTTTCTCAGCAACATAAACTTTTTTTTCTTTGGCAGTTTTTTTTTCTGAACCTTTTGAAGTGATGAGCCGTCCATGAGATCTTATACTTTATGGTAAATGTGTCTTTATTTGTGCTGAAAATGATAAGGAGAATTCTAGAGATGTTAATCTGCTATCCGGCCTGACACCCTTTCTTTTTACATTGCTCTGATAGTTTTCATTGGCTTTCATCCTAAATTTCTGGTATGTAGAAAATATTATATCTCATTAGATAAGTTACACAGGAACCTACAATGATTAACAATGAAGAGGAAACGCCCAACCGTCTCATGTCCTCGTATAGGCTTTCAATGCCTTCCTTCTCTATTTGTTTATAAGATATCCTGCTGTGGCTGTATCACTGTTTAAACCAAATGGGAATTGTAAACTGTGAATCTCATTGTCTGACCTGGAGTATCCAGTCATTAAAAGGGACATAACAGTGTGAAAAGAAATGTGTGAGAATTTATATGGACATGAAACACCAAATTTTTCCTTCATGATTCAGAGAGAGCAGGGTTCTTCAAACAACGGGTCAGGAACCCATTACTGGGTTGCGACACCATGTTTACTGGTTCCCGACTTGTGTGTTGTATGAGAGTATGTGATGAGTGTGTGTGTGTGTTGTATGAGTGTGTGGTGTGTTTGTGTTGTTTGAGAGTGTGTGTGTGTTATATGTGTGCGTGTGCATTGTATGACAGTGTGTGTTGTACGAGTGTGTGGTGTGTGTGTGTGTTGTATGAGTGTGTGGTGTGTTTGTGTTGTAAGAGAGTGGGTGTGTGTTGTATGAGTGTGTGGTGTGTGTATTGTGAGAGAGTGTGTGTGTATTGTGTGACAGTGTGTGATGTGTGTGTGTTTTGTGTGTTGTATGAGTGTGTGGTGTGTTTGTGTTGTATGAGAGTGTGTGGTATATGTGTTATATGGGAGTGTGTGTATTGTATGGGAGTGTGGTGGTGGTGTGTGTGTGTGTGTTATGAGTGTATGTGTGGTGTTTGTGTTGTATGAGAGTGTGTAGTATGTGTGTTAAATAGTAGTGTGTGGTGTGTGTATTGTATGAGAGTGTGTGGGGTGTGTTTGTGTTGTATGAGTGTGTGGTGTGTGTTATATGAGTGTGTGTTGTGTTGTATGAGAGTGTGTGGTATGTGTGTTATATGGGAGTGTGAGGTGTGTGTGTATTGTATGGGAGTGTGTGGTGGCGTGTGTGTGTTATATGAGTGTATGTGTGGTGTGTGTGTTGTATGAGTGTGTGTCATATTAGGGTGTGTTTGTGTTATATGAGTGTTTGGTGTGTGTGTTATATGAGTGTGTGATGTGAGTGTGTGTGTTGTATGAGAGTATGTGTTGTATGAGAGTGTGTGTTGTATGAGAGTGTGTGTTGTATGACAGTGTGTGTTGTATGAGAGTGTGTGTTGTATGAGAGTGTGTGTTGTATGAGAGTGTGTGTTGTATGACAGTGTGTGTTGTATGACAGTGTGTGTTGTATGACAGTGTGTGTTGTATGACAGTGTGTGTTGTATGAGAGTGTGTGTTGTATGAGTGTTTGTGTTATATGAGTTTGTGTGGTGTGTGTGTTGTATGAGAGTGTGGTGTGTGTGTGTGTGTGTGTGTTAAATGAGTGTGTGTTTTATGTGTGATGTGAGTGTGTGTGTTGTATGAGAGTATGTGTTGTATATGTGTGTGTGTTGTATGAGTTTGTGTGGTGTGTGTGTTGTATGAGAGTGTGTGTGTGTGTTATTACCTTTTACAACAAATTTGACTACAATCAGGAATAAAGTACACACACATTTAGTCACTTTGCCAAACATTGCAGCTATCTTGTATATGACTTCAGAAATTTTCAGACCAAGCACAAAAATAAGATCGCTAAGGTGTGTGGTATCATTGCACTGGGTCTTGGGAAAAAAAAGTTTGAATAACCCTGGGATAGAGAATACCATTTTAAACAACTTTCCAATTTACTTTAGTTCATTTTAATTTGCTTAGTTCTCTTTATATAGCATACCTAGGTAGGCTTAGGAGATAGATGCTAATTGGTGGCTGCACAGATATACTTTTTTCGTTGGCTTACCGATGAGTTCAGCTATCTCACAGTAGGTGCATTGCTGCTCCTTCAACAAAGTATACCAAGAGAATGAAGCAAAATTGATATTAGATACTAGATGCTGTTCCTTATGGTTCATGTCACCCATGGGGTGCCGGTGTACTGGTTACCCTATCGGGTGCTGGATTGTTCACTTTGATAAGTGTTCGTGTTTTCTTGTTGCCTCCATTTTAGAAGTCGGAGGGCTGCTTTGGTCCACCTCCCGTTTCTACTATTGAGTGGGCCTCTACTGTGGCCTAGTGGTAACATGTCTGATTATCAGTTTCAACTGAGCTGTCGGTATATTATCCATGTTTTTTACCATTTCTTTCTCTCTTCGCCAAGCCTTTGACTGGGAAAGCGGTTCCTTTACGTTTACCCTCCTTTGGGAAGGTCTTGCAGTGTTGCAGTTTCCATGAGGCCTCATGCTCTTTCTCTTCTCGTTTTCTGAGGGGTTCTGCCCTACTTGCGTGCAAGAGGTTATGGGGCTGGGTTCTGGTACTGGGACGCTGTAGTTCAGTGTCCTATCTCCCTTGTTTGGGAGTGGTCCTTCTTGGGAAGGGAGCGGTGTAGGTGTTCTGGATCTCGAGCACGCTGTATTCTGTCCTGACAAGCTAATTTAAATATTGGTCAGAGTTGTTCCTCCTTGGGGCCCCTTCCTTTTTCTTCTGAGGTGTGGTTCGGAGTATTTTGCATTCTTTGTATTCAGACGTTGCCAATTTTTTGGACTGTGTCCGTTACCTCGGAAGGATGGTCGGGGATCTGGTTGCTCTGTTGAGTCTTGACCGTGTGCTTCCAGTTTCTGCAGGTCTAGGTGGTCTGAGGGTTATGTCTCTGCCTAGTAGCTGGAGGTTTGAAGTTTGAATCCTGCTGTGGCAGCTCTCTATGCGCATTCCTGCCTTGGTGGGGGGTTCACAGTGTTCATCCCTCCACTGGTTGCATATGCTGCTGGTGTTGGATGTTCTTCTAAGGTCTGGTTTCCTAGACAAGAGTTGTCGGCATTCTCTGTGGGATGGTTTCCCATGTTGGCTTAGGGTCAGCTTTGCTGTCTTGAGGCTGGATCTTGTGAGTTCTTGTTCAAAGGTGGCTATGTGTTTTCACGAGATAGCTATTTCTCTGCTGGGATAATCATCCTTGTCTGCGGGTTCCGAATTTTCTTTGGTTTATATGGGTTTCCTACCTATCTTTGACTAGTTAGCTACTGTGTCTGCTAGACTAGGGTACAGTGGGGAGCTTGTGGCTTCCTTGTAGCACCATAAGGCGTATGGTGTTGTGTCAGGGATCTTAGGATAATCCTTGGGGTTTTCTCATGATCACACTCTTTTAGGTGTAGTGTTGATACCTGGTCCTTGTCCTTCTAGGGAGTTCTTCCCTGGGCGGTTGTCTTTAGCAACCTTGGGTTTGCCTTAGTTGTTTTGAGGTTTCTTCCTTTGTTGGTGGTCCTTTAGATATCTTATGGGTCCTCCATTTTCCCCCTCGGGGGTAGGTGAAGGTTCTTCCTTCGGGTCGAGGGTTAGTTCTGCATGGTCAGAACGCCCGCAGGACTTGGCTCCTTGGGGGCTTTTTGTGCTCATGGATCTAGGGATCTGAGTGGTCTCTAGCTCGGCCTTGTAGGTTATTTAACTGATGGGCAGTTACTGGGTCCTTTCAAGTTTTTAACCCCTTGTTCTAAGTGTTAAAGTTTTTTTGTAGGGTGTTTTTTTTTCATGCTTTGTGCCCTTCGAAGGGGCCGCCTTCTGTACCTGCCCTTTTGTTTGCATTCAGTGTCCTCTATAGCTTGGGTATTGTTTTCCCAAAAGTAATGAATGCAGCGTTTCCCGTTTAAGAAGAAAAACTTAAATTATGCTTACCTGATAAACAAAATTTCTTCTGACGGGAAGAGTCCACAGCTCCTCTCCCGTGTTTTATCTATGAGGCGGCGGTATTTAGTTTTTTTGTTCTTTTGGCACCTTTTTTTCACCCTGATTTTTCTCCTACTGTTCCTTGTTCCTCGGCAGAATGACTGGGGAATGAGGGAAGTGGGGGAGGTATTTAAGCCTTTGGCTGGGGTGTCTTTGCCTCCTCCTGTTGGCCAGATTCTGAATTCCCAAAAATAATGAATGCAGCTGTGGACTCTTCCCGTCAGAAGAAATGAAAATTATCAGGTAAGCATTATTTAAGCTATTTAGCTCTTTAACCTCTTTATTTAACCACTACAAAGGGGTTGAATACATAATTCAATTCAGATCCAGAGCAGCAATGCACTACTAGAAGGAAGCTGAACACCTCTGGTGAGCCAATGACAAGAGGCATATGCCTGTAAGCAGCAGCTACTGTAGCTCTGAGTAGAGCACTTCTGCTATTGAGCCTTCCTAGTTATGCGTTTCAACAAAGGATACCAAAAGAACAGAGTACATGAGAACTGGGAAGCTGGCTTAGCTTGTATCACAGGCTTATCCAATACAAGGTAATAGTTTCTGTAAAGCATTTCTAGAGTGATTACGTTTCTGTGCACAGAGCGCCCACAAGTCTCAGTATTAAAGGGAGCAATAAGAGAATACTCTAATGTTATTATTGCACGATTGCTTGATCAGACACTGCTGATCTAGAGCTGAACACAGCCAGTCATTGGCATCTACACACAAATGCTGTCTGTGAGTGGCTCAGTGGTCATTTTCAGCATTGCATTGCAACGCATACTTCACTGCAAGCAACATAGCAATATGATAATGTCATTAGATGTTTTATCAAACACTTTGTGACCCTTTAAGAATACAAAACTGAAAGGGAAATTATAGTAATTTGTTATATATAAAACACCTGTAATAAACAATTAAGCACTGAATTCCTGAAGGTCTGCAAAAACATAAATATTTAAAATGGTTGTGTTTTTTAAGGCAAACAATTGTGTTGTTTTGCAGTCCAGAGACACACCACTTTATGGGACAGTAAACACTTCTTGCTTTTGTGTAAAAGTTATGCTTTATCCCACAATTCTTAGAGAAGCCAAAAAGCAGATTCTGTAACCTAGGTTTTTAAAATGATGCAAATTGCCTAAACGAGTACAATCTTACACAAAACCGACAGGTGTTTATTGTTCTTTAAAAAAGCCTCATAAGTATTTTTATCTCTTTTATTGTTGCCAGTGAGGAAAAGAAATGAATGAGCAGCTAAACAGAACAAGCAAACACTGTGCAGCATGTTGCAGGGTACAAATTCTGCAGCCTAAATAATGCATAGTGTCTCTGGACTTTTTTATTTTTTTTAGAGTTAAAGTGACTCAATAGTCAAAATTAAATGTGCATGATTCAGATAGAACTTGCCATTTTAAAATACCTTTCAATTTACTTCTATTAAATTTGCTTTGTTTTCTTGGAATACTTTGTTGAAAAGCATACCTTGGTAGGCTCAGAAACAGCTTTGCACTGGGAGTGCTGATTGGTGGCTATGCACGTCTCTTGTCATTGGCTCTTCAGATTTGTACAGCTAGCTCCCATTAGTGCATTGCTGGTCTGGAGCTGACGTTAAAGGGACATTAAACACTAAATAAATGCTAGATAGAATGATGCACTCAAAGAGAAGATTAGTCTGACAATAACATATAGATATTTAAATATTGACAAAATAAGTGTAAAGTTTTAGGGGCCGATTTTATTAAGCTCCGAATGGAGGTTGATGCAGCTGTTTCCGTGTGAGCCCTCCTTAAATTGTCCGTCTGCTCTGAGGAGGTGGACAGCAATCCGCCCAATCGCATACGATCGGGTTGATTGATGCCCCCTACTAGCGGCCGATTGACCGCGAATCTGCAGGCGGCATTGCACAAGCATTTCACCAGAACTGTGAATATATACGCTGTCGGCATTTATCGATGTCCGCTCGCAGTTTTTTTAAATCGGCCCCATAGTGTCTATAAAACAATGGGAGCTGCCATGTTGTAACTTAGGTTACCTTCTCTGCTGTGGCCAATTAGAGACAGTTATAAATAGGTCACTAGAGTGTTCAGCCAATGACTCTGTGGAATATAACAGTGTTCTGCACCTCCACTTCTAACGGGAACTGAAAAGCTCACAATTTCAGCATGGAATTACAGGAAACAAAATAAAAAATGAAAGTATATTGCAGAGTTTGTTTTTATAAAATTACCATCTCAAAGTGTTAAATGTCCCTTTAAACTATGGGATCAATTTATTATAGTGTGAGCGGATATGATACGATGTAGCTCAATTTATTATAGTGTGAGCGGATATGATACGATGTAGTACAATTTGTTATAGTGTGAGCGGATATGATACGATGTAGTACAATTTATTATAGTGTGAGCGGATATGATACGATGTAGTACAATTTATTATAGTGTGAGCGGATATGATACGATGTAGTACAATTTATTATAGTGTGAGCGGATATGATACGATGTAGTACAATTTATTATAGTGTGAGCGGATATGATACGATGTAGTACAATTTATTATAGTGTGAGCGGATATGATACGATGTAGTACAATTTATTATAGTGTGAGCGGATATGATACGATGTAGTACAATTTATTATAGTGTGAGCGGATATGATACGATGTAGTACAATTTATTATAGTGTGAGCGGATATGATATGATGTAGCTCAATTTATTACAGTGTGAGCGGATATGATACAATGTAGTACAATTTATTATAGTGTGAGCGGATATGATACGATGTAGTACAATTTATTATAGTGTGAGCGGATATGATACGATGTAGTACAATTTATTATAGTGTGAGCGGATATGATACGATGTAGTACAATTTATTATAGTGTGAGCGGATATGATACGATGTAGTACAATTTATTATAGTGTGAGCGGATATGATACGATGTAGCTCAATTTATTATAGTGTGAGCGGATATGATACGATGTAGTACAATTTATTATAGTGTGAGCGGATATGATACGATGTAGTACAATTTATTATAGTGTGAGCGGATATGATACGATGTAGTACAATTTATTATAGTGTGAGCGGATATGATACGATGTAGTACAATTTATTATAGTGTGAGCGGATATGATACGATGTAGTACAATTTATTATAGTGTGAGCGGATATGATACGATGTAGTACAATTTATTATAGTGTGAGCGGATATGATACGATGTAGTACAATTTATTATAGTGTGAGCGGATATGATACAATGTAGTACAATTTATTATAGTGTGAGCGGATATGATACGATGTAGTACAATTTATTATAGTGTGAGCGGATATGATACGATGTAGTACAATTTATTATAGTGTGAGCGGATATGATACGATGTAGTACAATTTATTATAGTGTGAGCGGATATGATACGATGTAGTACAATTTATTATAGTGTGAGCGGATATGATACGATGTAGTACAGTTTATTATAGTGTGAGCGGATATGATACAATGTAGTACAATTTATTATAGTGTGAGCGGATATGATACGATGTAGTACAATTTATTATAGTGTGAGCGGATATGATACGATGTAGTACAATTTATTATAGTGTGAGCGGATATGATACGATGTAGTACAATTTATTATAGTGTGAGCGGATATGATACGATGTAGTACAATTTATTATAGTGTGAGCGGATATGATACGATGTAGTACAATTTATTATAGTGTGAGCGGATATGATACGATGTAGTACAATTTATTATAGTGTGAGCGGATATGATACGATGTAGCTCAATTTATTATAGTGTGAGCGGATATGATACGATGTAGCACAATTTATTATAGTGTGAGCGGATATGATACGATGTAGCACAATTTATTATAGTGTGAGCGGATATGATACGATGTAGTACAATTTATTATAGTGTGAGCGGATATGATACGATGTAGTACAATTTATTATAGTGTGAGCGGATATGATACGATGTAGTACAATTTATTATAGTGTGAGCGGATATGATACGATGTAGTACAATTTATTATAGTGTGAGCGGATATGATACGATGTAGTACAATTTATTATAGTGTGAGCGGATATGATACGATGTAGTACAATTTATTATAGTGTGAGCGGATATGATACGATGTAGTACAATTTATTACAGTGTGAGCGGATATGATACGATGTAGTACAATTTATTATAGTGTGAGCGGATATGATACGATGTAGTACAATTTATTATAGTGTGAGCGGATATGATACGATGTAGTACAATTTATTATAGTGTGAGCGGATATGATACGATGTAGTACAATTTATTATAGTGTGAGCGGATATGATACGAAGTAGTACAATTTATTATAGTGTGAGCGGATATGATACGATGTAGTACAATTTATTATAGTGTGAGCGGATATGATACGATGTAGTACAATTTATTATAGTGTGAGCGGATATGATACGATGTAGTACAATTTATTATAGTGTGAGCGGATATGATACGATGTAGTACAATTTATTATAGTGTGAGCGGATATGATACGATGTAGTACAATTTATTATAGTGTGAGCGGATATGATACGATGTAGTACAATTTATTATAGTGTGAGCGGATATGATACGATGTAGTACAATTTATTATAGTGTGAGCGGATATGATACGATGTAGTACAATTTATTATAGTGTGAGCGGATATGATACGATGTAGTACAATTTATTATAGTGTGAGCGGATATGATACGATGTAGTACAATTTATTATAGTGTGAGCGGATATGATACGATGTAGTACAATTTATTATAGTGTGAGCGGATATGATACGATGTAGTACAATTTATTACAGTGTGAACGGATATGATACGATGTAGTACAATTTATTATAGTGTGAGCGGATATGATACGATGTAGCTCAATTTATTATAGTGTGAGCGGATATGATACGATGTAGTACAATTTATTATAGTGTGAGCGGATATGATACGATGTAGTACAATTTATTATAGTGTGAGCGGATATGATACGATGTAGTACAATTTATTATAGTGTGAGCGGATATGATACGATGTAGTACAATTTATTATAGTGTGAGCGGATATGATACGATGTAGTACAATTTATTATAGTGTGAGCGGATATGATACGATGTAGTACAATTTGTTATAGTGTGAGCGGATATGATACGATGTAGTACAATTTATTATAGTGTGAGCGGATATGATACGATGTAGCACAATTTATTATAGTGTGAGCGGATATGATACGATGTAGCACAATTTATTATAGTGTGAGCGGATATGATACGATGTAGTACAATTTATTATAGTGTGAGCGGATATGATACGATGTAGTACAATTTATTATAGTGTGAGCGGATATGATACGATGTAGTACAATTTATTATAGTGTGAGCGGATATGATACGATGTAGTACAATTTATTATAGTGTGAGCGGATATGATACGATGTAGTACAATTTATTATAGTGTGAGCGGATATGATACGATGTAGTACAATTTATTATAGTGTGAGCGGATATGATACGATGTAGTACAATTTATTATAGTGTGAGCGGATATGATACGATGTAGTACAATTTATTATAGTGTTAGCGGATATGATACGATGTAGTACAATTTATTATAGTGTGAGCGGATATGATACGATGTAGTACAATTTATTATAGTGTGAGCGGATATGATACGATGTAGTACAATTTATTATAGTGTGAGCGGATATGATACGATGTAGTACAATTTATTATAGTGTGAGCGGATATGATACGATGTAGTACAATTTATTATAGTGTGAGCGGATATGATACGATGTAGTACAGTTTATTATAGTGTGAGCGGATATGATACGATGTAGTACAATTTATTATAGTGTGAGCGGATATGATACGAAGTAGTACAATTTATTATAGTGTGAGCGGATATGATACGATGTAGTACAATTTATTATAGTGTGAGCGGATATGATACGATGTAGTACAATTTATTATAGTGTGAGCGGATATGATACGATGTAGTACAATTTATTATAGTGTGAGCGGATATGATACGATGTAGTACAATTTATTATAGTGTGAGTGGATATGATACGATGTAGTACAATTTATTATAGTGTGAGCGGATATGATACGAAGTAGTACAATTTATTATAGTGTGAGCGGATATGATACGATGTAGTACAATTTATTTTAGTGTGAGCGGATATGATACGATGTAGTACAATTAATTACAGTGTGAGCGGATATGATACGATGTAGTACAATTTATTATAGTGTGAGCGGATATGATACGATGTAGTACAATTTATTATAGTGTGAGCGGATATGATACGATGTAGCGGATCGATAAATGCAGACAGCATATGCTCTCGGCATTTATCATTGCACTGCTAGTGCTTGTGAACTGC
This sequence comes from Bombina bombina, assembly GCF_027579735.1. Classification (NCBI taxonomy): domain Eukaryota; kingdom Metazoa; phylum Chordata; class Amphibia; order Anura; family Bombinatoridae; genus Bombina; species Bombina bombina. Next base: position 159,210,755 of record NC_069510.1, read on the forward strand.
TGTTGTTTGCCACCAATCAGCCCTAGCAGGGGGTGTCAATCAACCTGATCGTATTTGAACCTGATCGGTTGATTTCTGTCTGCCGACTCAGAGGTTATGGAGCAGCGGTCTTTAGAAACACGGGAAACATGGGGCATCAAGCTCCGTATGGTGCATGATAAATATGCCCCTATATGTTATCTCCTGTGCTGGCATTAAACATATAGGGGTCAATCACAATCCGTTTAGCTAATGAGTTTTTTGTTGATAATTTACTAGATAAGCATTTTCTTTTTGTGCTTTAATGTCACTTTTAAAGTACAGCAAAAGCAGGCAAAACAAGTAAAATTGTTTTTACTACACTTAACCAAACATTTTAAAGGGATAGTCTACTCCAGAATTGTTATTGTTTAAAAAGATAAATAATCCCTTTATTTACCATTCCCCAGTTTTGTACAACTAACACAGTTATATTAATACACTTTATACCTCTGTGATTACCCTGTATCTAAACCTCTGCAGACTGCCCCTTATCTCAGTTATATTAATATACTTTATACCTCTGTGATTACCTTGTATCTAAGCCTCTGCAGACTACCCCTTATCTCAGTTATATAAATATACTTTTTACCTCTGTGATTACCCTGTATCTAAGCCTCTGCAGACTGCTCCTTATCTCAGTTATATTAATATACTTTTTACCTCTGTGATTACCTTGTATTTAAGCCTCTGCAGACTGCTCCCCTTATCTCAGTTATATTAATACACTTTTTACCTCTGTGATTACCTTGTATCTAAGCCTCTGCAGACTGTCCCTTATCTCAGTTATATTAATATACTTTTTACCTCTGTGATTATCCTGTATCTAAGCCTCTGCAGACTGCTCCCCTTATCTCAGTTATATTAATATAATTTTTTACCTCTGTGATTACCTTGTATCTAAGCCTCTGCAGACTGATCCTTATCTCAGTTATATTAATATACTTTTTACCTCTGTGATTACCTTGTATTTAAGCCTCTGCAGACTGCTTCTTATCTCAGTTATATTAATATACTTTTTACCTCTGTGATTACCCTGTATCTAATCCTCTGCAGACTGCTCCTTATCTCAGTTATATTAATATACTTTTTACCTCTGTGATTACCTTGTATCTAAGCCTCTGCAAACTGCCCCCTTATCTCAGTTATATTAATATACTTTTTACCTCTGTGATTACCTTTTACCTAAGCCTCTGCAGACTGTCCCTTATCTCAGTTATATTAATATACTTTTTACCTCTGTGATTACCCTTGTATCTAATTCTCTGCAGACTGCCCCTTATCTCAGTTATATTAATATACTTTTTACCTCTGTGATTACCCTGTATCTAAGCCTCTGCAGACTGCTCCTTATCTCAGTTATATTAATATATACGTTTTACCTCTGTGATTACCCTTGTATCTAAGCCTCTGCAGACTGCCCCTTATCTCAGTTATATTAATATACTTTTTACCTCTGTGATTACCTTGTATCTAAGCCTCTGCAGACTGCTCCCCTTATCTCAGTTATATTAAAGTGTCAGTAAACTTTAAAAATAATGTTATATAATTCTGCACATAGTGCAGAATTATATATCATTATATGAGCCAAACATTTATAAAACCTAATATTCCCTATTAATTTAAAAAAAAAACGCTGTTTCACAGACCCGCTCTCTGTTATCTGCTGAGCGGGTCTGTTATTTACTCAGCGCATCGGGCCAGCTGTATAGTCACTCCTGTCACAGGAGCGAGCTGCACTTAGTCTTATGGCGCGGTCGGGCCGGGCTGTGACTATACAGCTGACCGATACGCTGAGTAAATATAACAGACCCGCTCAGCAGATAACAGAGAGCGGGTCTGTGAAACAGCAGGTTTTTTTTTTAAATTAATAGGGAATATTAGGTTCTATAAATGTTTGGCTCATATAATGATATATAATTCTGCATTATGTGCAGAATTATATAACATTATTTTTAAGGTTTACTGTCCCTTTAATATATTTTTTACCTCTTTGATTACCTTGTATCTAAACCCTCTGCAGACTGCCCCTTACCTCAGTTATATTAATACACATTTTACCTCTGCGATTACCCTGTATCTAAGCCTCTGTAGACTGCTCTCTTATCTCAGTTATATTAATATACTTTTTACCTCTGTGATTACCTTGTATCTAAGCCTCTGCAGACTGCCCCTTATCTCAGTTATATTAATATACTTTTTACCTCTGTGATTACCCTGTATCTAAGCCTCTGCAGACTGCTCATTATCTCATTTATATTAATATACTTTTTACCTCTGTGATTACCTTGTATCTAAGCCTCTGCAGACTGCTCATTATCTCAGTTATATTAATATACTTTTTACCTCTGTGATTACCTTGTATCTAAGCCTCTGCAGACTGCCCCTTATCTCAGTTATATTAATATACTTTTTACCTCTGTGATTACCCTGTATCTAAGCCTCTGCAGACTGCCCCTTATCTCAGTTATATTAATATACTTTTTACCTCTGTGATTACCCTGTATCTAAGCCTCTGCAGACTGCTCATTATCTCATTTATATTAATATACTTTTTACCTCTGTGATTACCTTGTATCTAAGCCTCTGCAGACTGCTCATTATCTCAGTTATATTAATATACTTTTTACCTCTGTGATTACCTTGTATCTAAGCCTCTGCAGACTGCCCCTTATCTCAGTTATATTAATACACTTTTTACCTCTGTGATTACCCTGTTTCTAAGCCTCTGTAGACTGCTCTCTTATCTCAGTTATATTAATATACTTTTTATCTCTGTGATTATCCTGTATCTAAGCCTCTGCAGATTGCTCCTTATCTCAGTTATATTAATATACTTTTTACCTCTGTGATTACCTTGTACCTAAGCCTCTGCAGACTGACCCTTATCTCAGTTATATTAATGTACTTTTTACCTCTGTGATTACCTTGTATCTAAGCCTCTGCAGACTGATTCTTATCTCAGTTATATTAATATACTTTTTATCTCTGTGATTACCTTGTATCTAAGCCTCTGCACAATGCTCATTATCTCAGTTATATTAATATACTTTTCACCCCTGTGATTACCTTGTATCTAAGCCTCTGCAGACTGCTCCCCTTATCTCAGTTATATTAATACACTTTTTACCTCTGTGATTACCCTGTATCTAAGCCTCTGCAGACTACTTCTTATCTCAGTTATATTAATTTACTTTTTACCTCTGTGATTACCTTGTATCTAAGCCTCTGCAGACTGCTCCTTATCTCAGTTATATTAATATACTGTTTATCTCTGTGATTACCTTGTATCTAAGTCTCTGCAGACTGCCCCTTATCTCAGTTATATTAATATACTTTTTACCTCTGTGATTACCTTGTAGCTAAGCCTCTGCAGACTGCCCCTTGTCTCATTTATATTAATATACTTTTTACCTCTGTGATTACCTTGTATCTAAGCCTCTGCAGACTGCTCCCCTTATCTCAGTTATATTAATATACTTTTTACCTCTGTGATTACCTTGTATCTAAGCCTCTGCAGACTGCTCCTTATCTCAGTTATATTAATATACTGTTTACCTCTGTGATTACCTTGTATCTAAGTCTCTGCAGACTGCCCATTATCTCAGTTATATTAATATACTTTTTACCTCTGTGATTACCTTGTAGCTAAGCCTCTGCAGACTGCCCCTTGTCTCATTTATATTAATATACTTTTTACCTCTGTGATTACCTTGTATCTAAGCCTCTGCAGACTGCTCCCCTTATCTCAGTTATATTAATATACTTTTTACCTCTGTGATTACCTTGTGTCTAAGCCTCTACAGACTGCCCCTTATCTCAGTTATATTAATATACATTTTACCTCTGTGATTACCTTGTATCTAAGCCTCTGCAGACTGCCCCCTTATCTCAATTATATTAATATACTGTTTACCTCTGTGATTACCTTGTATCTAAACCTCTGCAGACTGTTTCTTATCTCAGTTAAATTAATATACTTTTTACCTCTGTGATTACCCTGTATCTAATCCTCTGCAGACTGCTCCTTATCTCATTTATATTAATATACTTTTTACCTCTGTGATTACCTTGTATCTAAGCCTCTGCAGGCTGCTCCTTATCTCAGTTATATTAATATACTTTTTACCTCTGTGTGATTACCTTGTATCTAACCCTCTGCAGACTGCTCCTTATCTCAGTTATATTAATATACTTTTTACCTCTGTGATTACCTTGTATCTAAGCCTCTGCAGACTGCTCCCCATATCTCAGTTATATTAATATACCTTTTACCTCTGTGATTACCTTGTATCTAAACCTCTGCAGACTGCCCCTTATCTCAGTTATATTAATATACCTTTTACCTCTGTGATTACCCTGTATCTAAGCCTCTGCAGGCTGCTCCTTATCTCAGTTATATTAATATACTTTTTACCTCTGTGTGATTACCTTGTATCTAAGCCTCTGCAGACTGCTCCCCTTATCTCAGTTATATTAATATACTTTTTACCTCTTTGATTACCTTGTATCTAAGCCTCTGCAGACTGCTCCCCTTATCTCAGTTATATTAATATACTTTTTACCTCTGTGATTACCTTGTATCTAAGCCTCTGCAGACTGCCCCTTATCTCAGTTATATTAATATACCCTTTACCTCTGTGATTACCCTGTATCTAAGCCTCTGCAGGCTGCTCCTTATCTCAGTTATATTAATATACTTTTTACCTATGTGTGATTACCTTGTATCTAAGCCTCTGCAGACTGCTCCCCTTATCTCAGTTATATTAATATACTTTTTACCTCTGTGATTATCTTGTATCTAAGCCTCTGCAGACTGCCCCTTATCTCAGTTATATTAATATACCTTTTACCTCTGTGATTACCTTGTATCTAAGCCTCTGCAGGCTGCTCCTTATCTCAGTTATATTAATATACTTTTTACCTCTGTGATTACCTTGTATCTAAGCCTCTGCATACTGCCCCTTATCTCAGTTATATTAATATACTTTTTACCTGTGTGATTACCTTGTATCTAAGCCTCTGCAGACTGCCCCTTATCTCAGTTATATTAATATACTTTTTACCTCTATGATTACCCTGTATCTAAGTCTCTGCAGACTGCTCCTTATCTCAGTTATATTAATATACTTTTTACCTCTGTGATTACCTTGTATCTAAGCCTCTGCAGACTGCCCCTTATCTCAGTTATATTAATATACTTTTTACCTCTGTGATTACCCTGTATCTAAGCCTCTGCAGACTGCCCCTTATCTCAGTTATATTAATATACTTTTTACCTCTGTGATTACCTTCTATCTAAGCCTCTGCAGACTGCCCCTTATCTCAGTTATATTAATACACTTTTTACCTCTGTGATTACCTTGTATCTAAGCCTCTGCAGACTGCCTCTTATCTGTTATATTAATATACTTTTTACCTCTGTGATTACCTTGTATCTAAGCCTCTGCAGACTGTCCCTTATCTCAGTTATATTAATATACTTTTTACCTCTGTGATTACCTTGTATCTAAGCCTCTGCAGACTGCCCCTTATCTCAGTTATATTAATATACTTTTTACCTCTGTGATTACCCTGTATCTAAGCCTCTGCAGACTGCCCCTTATCTCAGTTATATTAATATACTTTTTACCTCTGTGATTACCTTCTATCTAAGCCTCTGCAGACTGCTCCCTTATTTCAATGCTTTTGACAAACTTGCATTTTAGCCAATCAAGTGCTAACTCATAAATATATACAAGGAAAAAGTGGCGTGTACCAATCCTGGGGGTCCGTGTTTGGCGGGCAGCGTGTCTCCGGCGTCAGCATAGTCAGCTGATCCTAATCCTCCGATATGGGAGCCCATCTACTTCAGGGCTTCACACCAAAACAGGAAGGAAAGAAAAGCAAGGAGCTGGGGTCACGTACAAAAAAATAAAACTGTATTTATTGGAGACGCATTTAAATCAAGCTGAGCCGTAGCTCTGTATGGGCAATCCGGGGTCACAGGACGGCAACTGCAGACATGTTCACTAACTCATAAATAACTCAACGGGAGTGAGCGCAATGTTATCTATATGGCACATATGCACTAGCGCTGTCTAACTGTGAAAAAACTGCCAAAATGCACTGAGATAAGAGGCGGCCTTCAAGGGCTTAGAAATTAGCATATGAGCCTATCAAGGTTTAGCTTTTTACAAAGAATACCAAGAGAACAAAGCAACTTTGATGAAAAAAGTAAATTGGAATCTTGTTTAAAATTGCTGCCCTATCTGAATCATGAGTTTAATTTTGACTACACTGTTCCTTTAAGCAGATGAATAACCATGGTTTGTGTCCTCTGAGAAAATAAAGTGATAAAACATTTTTAGGAGGAACCTTTCTGCCCCTAGAGAGGCACAAGGCCACAATAACGGAAGGTTAAAAAGAATATGATGTAGGCAAAAGGTCTGAAATGACAGGGAACCTATCCAGACCGGCTGCTCTGTAGGGTGGGCAGGAAGGAGCAGGAAAATACCAAGGCTGCAGGCTTGAGAGCAGCGGGAGCAGATGGTAGGAAACAAGTCCTCTGCAGCGGTGTCTGAAGAGAGAGGTTTAGCAGAAAACGCGCGCTGGGAGGGGTTGTTTAAGGATGTCCAGCGTAGCAAAGTTCAGCCGTGGTTTGTTTATGCAGAACAATCAAAATGATCGTTTGTGTCAAACATCACTCTGAAGACATTTTTACTTGAGAATATAACAATATTCCTCTTCCCTGCGGGGACTGCCCTGTCAGCTTCAGGACACTCGCTGCTTTGTAGATGAACAGGACAGTAAAACGAAACATGCGATATATAGGGGTACAATGTAACAGAAAAATGTACAAATTCCAATTTACTTGTATTATCACATTTGCTTGGTTCTCTTATTATCCTTTGTTAAATAATAAACCTGGGTAGGCTCATAGGAGCTCATGTGCATGCAATGTTTGTTCCAATTTACTTCTATGAACAAATTTGCTTCATTCACTTAGTATCCTTTGTTGAAGGAACAACAATGCACCTCTGGGAGCTATCTGAACACAACAGATGAGCCAGTGACAAGAAGCATACTGTATATGTGCAGCCACCAATCAGCAGCTAGCTCCTAGTAGTGTACCTGAACATACCTAGGTATGATTTTCCACAAAGGATACCAAAAGAAGAACGGCAATTAGATAACAGAAGTAAATTGGAAAGTTGATTAACAAGACATGCTTTCAATCATAAAAGTTTAATTTTGACTTTACACATGCACCCTCATAAGCGCTTAACCTCTTCAACAAAGGATACCAAGGGATTAAAGTAAATTTGATAATAGAAGAAAATATATATTTTTTAAAGAATGTATTGTTTGTTGGCTCTTCTAAATGAAAGCGTTAACAGGAAGTACCTGTCTTTATACAACTGGGTCTTCTTAAAGGGACTTACAAGTGCAAAAAGAACGCGCTGTAATGCGTCAGATAATGTGTTATTGTGCTTGGTGTTATAACACGCTGTAATGCGTTAGATAATGTGTTATTGTGCTTAGTATTATAACGTGCTGTAATACGTTAGATAATGTGTTATTGTGCTTAGTATTATAACACGCTGTAATACGTCAGATAATGTGTTATTGTGCTTAGTATTATAACACGCTGTAATGCGTCAGATAATGTGTTATTGTGCTTGGTATTATAACGTGCTGTAATGCGTTAGATAATGTGTTATTGTGCTTAGTATTATAACACGCTGTAATGCGTTAGATAATGTGTTATTGTGCTTGGTATTATAACACGCTGTAATGCGTTAGATAATGTGTTATTGTGCTTAGTATTATAACGTGCTGTAATGCGTCAGATAATGTGTTATTGTGCTTAGTATTATAACGTGCTGTAATGCGTTAGATAATGTGTTATTGTGCTTGGTATTATAACACGCTGTAATGCGTTAGATAATGTGTTATTGTGCTTGGTGTTATAACACGCTGTAATGCGTTAGATAATGTGTTATTGTGCTTAGTATTATAACACGCTGTAATGCGTTAGATAATGTGTTATTGTGCTTAGTATTATAACGTGCTGTAATGCGTTAGATAATGTGTTATTGTGCATGGTATTATAACGTGCTGTAATGCGTTAGATAATGTGTTATTGTGCTTAGTATTATAACGTGCTGTAATGCGTTAGATAATGTGTTATTGTGCTTAGTATTATAACGTGCTGTAATGCGTCAGATAATGTGTTATTGTGCTTAGTATTATAACACGCTGTAATGCGTCAGATAATGTGTTATTGTGCTTAGTATTATAACACGCTGTAATGCGTCAGATAATGTGTTATTGTGCTTAGTATTATAACGTGCTGTAATGCGTCAGATAATGTGTTATTGTGCTTAGTATTATAACACGCTGTAATGCGTCAGATAATGTGTTATTGTGCTTAGTATTATAACACGCTGTAATGCGTTAGATAATGTGTTATTGTGCTTAGTGTTATAACACGCTGTAATGCGTCAGATAATGTGTTATTGTGCTTAGTATTATAACGTGCTGTAATGCGTCAGATAATGTGTTATTGTGCTTAGTATTATAACGTGCTGTAATGCGTCAGATAATGTGTTATTGTGCTTAGTATTATAACGTGCTATAATGCGTCAGATAATGTGTTATTGTGCTTAGTATTATAACACGCTGTAATGCGTCAGATAATGTGTTATTGTGCTTGGTATTATAACGTGCTGTAATACGTTAGATAATGTGTTATTGTGCTTAGTATTATAACACGCTGTAATGCGTCAGATAATGTGTTATTGTGCTTAGTATTATAACGTGCTGTAATACGTTAGATAATGTGTTATTGTGCTTAGTATTATAACGTGCTGTAATGCGTTAGATAATGTGTTATTGTGCTTAGTATTATAACGTGCTGTAATGCGTTAGATAATGTGTTATTGTGCTTAGTATTATAACGTGCTGTAATGCGTTAGATAATGTGTTATTGTGCTTAGTATTATAACGTGCTGTAATACGTTAGATAATGTGTTATTGTGCTTAGTATTATAACGTGCTGTAATGCGTTAGATAATGTGTTATTGTGCTTAGTATTATAATGTGCTGTAATGCGTTAGATAATGTGTTATTGTGCTTAGTATTATAACACGCTGTAATGCGTCAGATAATGTGTTATTGTGCTTAGTATTATAACGTGCTGTAATGCGTTAGATAATGTGTTATTGTGCTTAGTATTATAACACGCTGTAATGCGTTAGATAATGTGTTATTGTGCTTAGTATTATAACGTGCTGTAATGCGTTAGATAATGTGTTATTGTGCTTAGTATTATAACACGCTGTAATGCGTTAGATAATGTGTTATTGTGCTTGGTATTATAACACGCTGTAATGCGTCAGATAATGTGTTATTGTGCTTAGTATTATAACGTGCTGTAATGCGTCAGATAATGTGTTATTGTGCTTAGTGTTATAACACGCTGTAATGCGTCAGATAATGTGTTATTGTGCTTAGTATTATAACGTGCTGTAATGCGTCAGATAATGTGTTATTGTGCTTAGTATTATAACGTGCTGTAATGCGTCAGATAATGTGTTATTGTGCTTAGTATTATAACACGCTGTAATGCGTCAGATAATGTGTTATTGTGCTTGGTATTATAACGTGCTGTAATACGTTAGATAATGTGTTATTGTGCTTAGTATTATAACACGCTGTAATGCGTTAGATAATGTGTTATTGTGCTTGGTATTATAACACGCTGTAATACGTTAGATAATGTGTTATTGTGCTTAGTATTATAACACGCTGTAATGCGTCAGATAATGTGTTATTGTGCATGGTATTATAACACGCTGTAATGCGTCAGATAATGTGTTATTGTGCTTAGTATTATAACGTGCTGTAATGCGTTAGATAATGTGTTATTGTGCTTAGTATTATAACACGCTGTAATGCGTTAGATAATGTGTTATTGTGCTTGGTATTATAACACGCTGTAATACGTTAGATAATGTGTTATTGTGCTTAGTATTATAACACGCTGTAATGCGTCAGATAATGTGTTATTGTGCATGGTATTATAACACGCTGTAATGCGTCAGATAATGTGTTATTGTGCTTAGTATTATAACGTGCTGTAATGCGTTAGATAATGTGTTATTGTGCTTAGTATTATAACACGCTGTAATGCGTTAGATAATGTGTTATTGTGCTTGGTATTATAACACGCTGTAATACGTTAGATAATGTGTTATTGTGCTTGGTATTATAACACGCTGTAATGCGTCAGATAATGTGTTATTGTGCTTGGTATTATAACGTGCTGTAATGCGTCAGATAATGTGTTATTGTGCTTAGTATTATAACGTGCTGTAATACGTCAGATAATGTGTTATTGTGCTTAGTATTATACTGTAATGCGTTAGATAATGTGTTATTGTGCTTAGTATTATAACGTGCTGTAATGCGTCAGATAATGTGTTATTGTGCTTGGTATTATAACGTGCTGTAATGCGTCAGATAATGTGTTATTGTGCTTGGTATTATAACGTGCTGTAATGCGTTAGATAATGTGTTATTGTGCTTAGTATTATAACGTGCTGTAATACGTCAGATAATGTGTTATTGTGCTTAGTGTTATAACACGCTGTAATGCGTTAGATAATGTGTTATTGTGCTTAGTATTATAACACGCTGTAATGCGTTAGATAATGTGTTATTGTGCTTGGTATTATAACGTGCTGTAATGCGTCAGATAATGTGTTATTGTGCTTAGTATTATAACACGCTGTAATGCGTTAGATAAGGTGTTATTGTGCTTGGTATTATAACGTGCTGTAATACGTCAGATAATGTGTTATTGTGCTTAGTGTTATAACGTGCTGTAATGCGTTAGATAATGTGTTATTGTGCTTGGTATTATAACGTGCTGTAATGCGTCAGATAATGTGTTATTGTGCTTGGTATTATAACGTGCTGTAATGCGTCAGATAATGTGTTATTGTGCTTGGTATTATAACACGCTGTAATGCGTTAGATAATGTGTTATTGTGCTTAGTATTATAACGTGCTGTAATGCGTCAGATAATGTGTTATTGTGCTTAGTATTATAACGTGCTGTAATACGTCAGATAATGTGTTATTGTGCTTGGTATTATAACGTGCTGTAATGCGTCAGATAATGTGTTATTGTGCTTAGTATTATAACGTGCTGTAATACGTCAGATAATGTGTTATTGTGCTTGGTATTATAACACGCTGTAATGCGTCAGATAATGTGTTATTGTGCTTGGTATTATAACACGCTGTAATGCGTCAGATAATGTGTTATTGTGCTTGGTATTATAACACGCTGTAATGCGTCAGATAATGTGTTATTGTGCTTAGTATTATAACGTGCTGTAATGCGTCAGATAATGTGTTATTGTGCTTGGTATTATAACACGCTGTCATGCGTTAGATAAGGTGTTATTGTGCTTCGTATTATAACACGCTGTAATGCGTTAGATAAGGTGTTATTGTGTTTAGTATTATAACGTGCTGTCATGCGTTAGATAAGGTGTTATTGTGCTTGGTATTATAACGTGCTGTAATGCGTCAGATAATGTGTTATTGTGCTTGGTATTATAACACGCTGTCATGCGTTAGATAAGGTGTTATTGTGCTTAGTATTATAACACGCTGTAATGCGTTAGATAAGGTGTTATTGTGTTTAGTATTATAACGTGCTGTCATGCGTTAGATAAGGTGTTATTGTGCTTGGTATTATAATGTGCTGTAATGTGTCAGATAATGTGTTATTGTGCTTAGTATTATAACACGCTGTAATGCGTTAGATAATGTGTTATTGTGCTTAGTATTATAACGTGCTGTAATGCGTTAGATAATGTTTTATTGTGCTTAGTATTATAACACGCTGTAATGCGTTAGATAAGGTGTTATTGTGCTTAGTATTATAACACGCTGTAATACGTCAGATAATGTGTTATTGTGCTTGGTATTATAACGTGCTGTAATACGTCAGATAATGTGTTATTGTGCTTAGTATTATAACACGCTGTAATGCGTTAGATAAGGTGTTATTGTGCTTAGTATTATAACACGCTGTAATACGTCAGATAATGTGTTATTGTGCTTGGTATTATAACGTGCTGTAATACGTCAGATAATGTGTTATTGTGCTTAGTATTATAACACGCTGTAATGCGTCAGATAATGTGTAATTGTGCTTGGTATTATAACACGCTGTAATGCGTTAGATAAGGTGTTATTGTGCTTAGTATTATAACGTGCTGTAATGCGTCAGATAATGTGTTATTGTGCATGGTATTATAACGTGCTGTAATACGTCAGATAATGTGTTATTGTGCTTGGTATTATAACACGCTGTAATGCGTCAGATAATGTGTTATTGTGCTTAGTATTATAACGTGCTGTAATACGTTAGATAATGTGTTATTGTGCTTAGTATTATAACGTGCTGTAATGCGTCAGATAATGTGTTATTGTGCTTAGTATTATAACACGCTGTAATACGTCAGATAATGTGTTATTGTGCTTAGTATTATAACACGCTGTAATACGTCAGATAATGTGTTATTGTGCTTAGTATTATAACGTGCTGTAATGCGTCAGATAATGTGTTATTGTGCTTAGTATTATAACACGCTGTAATGCGTCAGATAATGTGTTATTGTGCTTAGTATTATAACGTGCTGTAATGCGTCAGATAATGTGTTATTGTGCTTAGTATTATAACGTGCTGTAATGCGTCAGATAATGTGTTATTGTGCTTGGTATTATAACACGCTGTAATGCGTTAGATAAGGTGTTATTGTGCTTAGTATTATAACGTGCTGTAATGCGTCAGATAATGTGTTATTGTGCATGGTATTATAACGTGCTGTAATGCGTTAGATAAGGTGTTATTGTGCTTAGTATTATAACGTGCTGTAATACGTCAGATAATGTGTTATTGTGCTTGGTATTATAACGTGCTGTAATGCGTCAGATAATGTGTTATTGTGCTTAGTATTATAACACGCTGTAATGCGTTAGATAATGTGTTATTGTGCTTAGTATTATAACACGCTGTAATGCGTCAGATAATGTGTTATTGTGCTTGGTATTATAACACGCTGTAATGCGTTAGATAATGTGTTATTGTGCTTAGTATTATAACACGCTGTAATGCGTCAGATAATGTGTTATTGTGCTTAGTATTATAACACGCTATAATGCGTCAGATTATGTGTTATTGTGCTTGGTATTATAACATGCTGTAATGCGTTAGATAATGTGTTATTGTGCTTAGTATTATAACGTGCTGTAATACGTCAGATAATGTGTTATTGTGCTTAGTATTATAACGTGCTGTAATGCGTTAGATAATGTGTTATTGTGCTTAGTATTATAACGTGCTGTAATGCGTTAGATAATGTGTTATTGTGCTTAGTATTATAACACGCTGTAATACGTCAGATAATGTGTTATTGTGCTTAGTATTATAACACGCTGTAATGCGTCAGATAATGTGTTATTGTGCTTAGTATTATAACGTGCTGTAATGCGTTAGATAATGTGTTATTGTGCTTAGTATTATAACGTGCTGTAATGCGTCAGATAATGTGTTATTGTGCTTGGTATTATAACGTGCTGTAATGCGTTAGATAATGTGTTATTGTGCTTAGTATTATAACACGCTGTAATACGTCAGATAATGTGTTATTGTGCTTAGTATTATAACACGCTGTAATGCGTCAGATAATGTGTTATTGTGCTTAGTTTTATAACACGCTGTAATACGTCAGATAATGTGTTATTGTGCTTAGTATTATAACACGCTGTAATGCGTCAGATAATGTGTTATTGTGCTTGGTATTATAACGTGCTGTAATGCGTTAGATAATGTGTTATTGTGCTTAGTATTATAACACGCTGTAATACGTTAGATAATGTGTTATTGTGCTTGGTATTATAACGTGCTGTAATGCGTTAGATAATGTGTTATTGTGCTTGGTATTATAACGTGCTGTAATGCGTTAGATAATGTGTTATTGTGCTTAGTATTATAACACGCTGTAATACGTCAGATAATGTGTTATTGTGTTTAGTATTATAACGTGCTGTAATACGTCAGATAATGTGTTATTGTGCTTGGTATTATAACACGCTGTAATACGTCAGATAATGTGTTATTGTGTTTAGTATTATAACGTGCTGTAATGCGTCAGATAATGTGTTATTGTGCTTAGTATTATAACACGCTGTAATGCGTTAGATAAGGTGTTATTGTGCTTAGTATTATAACGCGCTGTAATACGTCAGATAATGTGTTATTGTGCTTAGTATTATAACACGCTGTAATGCGTCAGATAAGGTGTTATTGTGCTTGGTATTATAACGTGCTGTAATGCGTTAGATAATGTGTTATTGTGCTTGGTATTATAACGTGCTGTAATACGTCAGATAATGTGTTATTGTGCTTAGTGTTATAACACGCTGTAATGCGTTAGATAATGTGTTATTGTGCTTAGTATTATAACACGCTGTAATGCGTCAGATAATGTGTTATTGTGCTTAGTATTATAACACGCTGTAATGCGTTAGATAAGGTGTTATTGTGCTTAGTATTATAACGCGCTGTAATACGTCAGATAATGTGTTATTGTGCTTAGTATTATAACACGCTGTAATGCGTCAGATAAGGTGTTATTGTGCTTGGTATTATAACGTGCTGTAATGCGTTAGATAATGTGTTATTGTGCTTGGTATTATAACGTGCTGTAATACGTCAGATAATGTGTTATTGTGCTTAGTGTTATAACACGCTGTAATGCGTTAGATAATGTGTTATTGTGCTTAGTATTATAACACGCTGTAATGCGTCAGATAATGTGTTATTGTGCTTAGTATTATAACACGCTGTAATGCGTTAGATAATGTGTTATTGTGCTTAGTATTATAACACGCTGTAATGCGTTAGATAAGGTGTTATTGTGCTTAGTATTATAACGCGCTGTAATACGTCAGATAATGTGTTATTGTGCTTAGTATTATAACACGCTGTAATGCGTTAGATAATGTGTTATTGTGCTTAGTATTATAACGCGCTGTAATACGTCAGATAATGTGTTATTGTGCTTAGTATTATAACGTGCTGTAATGCGTCAGATAATGTGTTATTGTGCTTGGTATTATAACGTGCTGTAATGCGTCAGATAATGTGTTATTGTGCTTGGTATTATAACACGCTGTAATGCGTTAGATAATGTGTTATTGTGCTTGGTATTATAACACGCTGTAATGCGTCAGATAATGTGTTATTGTGCTTAGTATTATAACGTGCTGTAATGCGTCAGATAATGTGTTATTGTGCTTGGTATTATAACACGCTGTAATGCGTTAGATAATGTGTTATTGTGCTTAGTATTATAACGCGCTGTAATACGTCAGATAATGTGTTATTGTGCTTAGTATTATAACGTGCTGTAATGCGTCAGATAATGTGTTATTGTGCTTAGTATTATAACGTGCTGTAATGCGTTAGATAATGTGTTATTGTGCTTAGTATTATAACGTGCTGTAATGCGTCAGATAATGTGTTATTGTGCTTGGTATTATAACACGCTGTAATGCGTTAGATAATGTGTTATTGTGCTTAGTATTATAACGTGCTGTAATGCGTCAGATAATGTGTTATTGTGCTTGGTATTATAACACGCTGTAATACGTTAGATAATGTGTTATTGTGCTTAGTATTATAACGTGCTGTAATACGTCAGATAATGTGTTATTGTGCTTAGTATTATAACGTGCTGTAATGCGTCAGATAAGGTGTTATTGTGCTTAGTATTATAACGTGATGTAATACGTTAGATAATGTGTTATTGTGCTTAGTATTATAACACGCTGTAATGCGTTAGATAATGTGTTATTGTGCTTAGCATTATAACACGCTGTAATGCGTCAGATAATGTGTTATTGTGCTTAGTATTATAACACGCTGTAATGCGTCAGATAATGTGTTATTGTGCTTGGTATTATAACGTGCTGTAATGCGTTAGATAATGTGTTATTGTGCTTGGTATTATAACACGCTGTAATGCGTCAGATAATGTGTTATTGTGCTTGGTATTATAACACGCTGTAATGCGTTAGATAAGGTGTTATTGTGCTTAGTATTATAACACGCTGTAATGCGTTAGATAATGTGTTATTGTGCTTGGTATTATAACGTGCTGTAATACGTCAGATAATGTGTTATTGTGCTTGGTATTATAACGTGCTGTAATGCGTCAGATAATGTGTTATTGTGCTTAGTATTATAACGTGCTGTAATACGTCAGATAATGTGTTATTGTGCTTGGTGTTATAACGTGCTGTAATACGTCAGATAATGTGTTATTGTGCTTAGTATTATAACGTGCTGTAATGCGTTAGATAATGTGTTATTGTGCTTAGTATTATAACACGCTGTAATGCGTTAGATAATGTGTTATTGTGCTTGGTATTATAACACGCTGTAATGCGTCAGATAATGTGTTATTGTGCTTGGTATTATAACGTGCTGTAATACGTCAGATAATGTGTTATTGTGCTTAGTATTATAACGTGCTGTAATGCGTTAGATAATGTGTTATTGTGCTTGGTATTATAACACGCTGTAATGCGTCAGATAATGTGTTATTGTGCTTGGTATTATAACGTGCTGTAATACGTCAGATAATGTGTTATTGTGCTTGGTATTATAACGTGCTGTAATACGTCAGATAATGTGTTATTGTGCTTGGTATTATAACACGCTGTAATGCGTCAGATAATGTGTTATTGTGCTTGGTATTATAACACGCTGTAATGCGTCAGATAATGTGTTATTGTGCTTAGTATTATAACGTGCTGTAATGCGTTAGATAATGTGTTATTGTGCTTGGTATTATAACACGCTGTAATGCGTCAGATAATGTGTTATTGTGCTTGGTATTATAACACGCTGTAATGCGTCAGATAATGTGTTATTGTGCTTGGTATTATAACACGCTGTAATGCGTCAGATAATGTGTTATTGTGCATGGTATTATAACACGCTGTAATGCGTCAGATAATGTGTTATTGTGCTTAGTATTATAACGTGCTGTAATGCGTTAGATAATGTGTTATTGTGCTTAGTATTATAACACGCTGTAATGCGTTAGATAATGTGTTATTGTGCTTAGTATTATAACGTGCTGTAATGCGTTAGATAATGTGTTATTGTGCTTAGTATTATAACGTGCTGTAATGCGTTAGATAATGTGTTATTGTGCTTAGTATTATAACACGCTGTAATGCGTCAGATAATGTGTTATTGTGCTTGGTATTATAACGTGCTGTAATGCGTTAGATAATGTGTTATTGTGCTTAGTATTATAACACGCTGTAATGCGTCAGATAATGTGTTATTGTGCTTAGTATTATAACACGCTGTAATGCGTCAGATAATGTGTTATTGTGCTTAGTATTATAACACGCTGTAATGCGTCAGATAATGTGTTATTGTGCTTCGTATTATAACGTGCTGTAATGCGTTAGATAATGTGTTATTGTGCTTCGTATTATAACGTGCTGTAATGCGTTAGATAATGTGTTATTGTGCTTAGTATTATAACGTGCTGTAATACGTCAGATAATGTGTTATTGTGCTTAGTATTATAACGTGCTGTAATGCGTCAGATAATGTGTTATTGTGCTTAGTATTATAACACGCTGTAATGCGTTAGATAATGTGTTATTGTGCTTAGTATTATAACGTGCTGTAATGCGTTAGATAATGTGTTATTGTGCTTAGTATTATAACGTGCTGTAATGCGTTAGATAATGTGTTATTGTGCTTAGTATTATAACGTGCTGTAATGCGTTAGATAATGTGTTATTGTGCTTAGTATTATAACGTGCTGTAATGCGTTAGATAATGTGTTATTGTGCATGGTATTATAACGTGCTGTAATGCGTTAGATAAGGTGTTATTGTGCTTAGTATTATAACGTGCTGTAATGCGTTAGATAAGGTGTTATTGTGCTTAGTATTATAACACGCTGTAATGCGTTAGATAATGTGTTATTGTGCTTAGTATTATAACGTGCTGTAATACGTCAGATAATGTGTTATTGTGCTTGGTATTATAACACGCTGTAATGCGTCAGATAATGTGTTATTGTGCTTGGTATTATAACACGCTGTAATGCGTTAGATAATGTGTTATTGTGCTTGGTGTTATAACGTGCTGTAATACGTCAGATAATGTGTTATTGTGCTTAGTATTATAACGTGCTGTAATACGTCAGATAATGTGTTATTGTGCTTGGTATTATAACACGCTGTAATGCGTCAGATAATGTGTTATTGTGCTTGGTATTATAACACGCTGTAATGCGTCAGATAATGTGTTATTGTGCTTGGTATTATAACACGCTGTAATACGTCAGATAATGTGTTATTGTGCTTGGTATTATAACGTGCTGTAATACGTCAGATAATGTGTTATTGTGCTTGGTATTATAACACGCTGTAATACGTTAGATAATGTGTTATTGTGCTTGGTGTTATAACGTGCTGTAATACGTCAGATAATGTGTTATTGTGCTTAGTATTATAACGCGCTGTAATACGTCAGATAATGTGTTATTGTGCTTAGTATTATAACGTGCTGTAATACGTCAGATAATGTGTTATTGTGCTTAGTATTATAACGTGCTGTAATACGTTAGATAATGTGTTATTGTGCTTAGTATTATAACGCGCTGTAATACGTCAGATAATGTGTTATTGTGCTTAGTATTATAACGTGCTGTAATGCGTCAGATAATGTGTTATTGTGCTTAGTATTATAACGTGCTGTAATACGTCAGATAATGTGTTATTGTGCTTAGTATTATAACGTGCTGTAATGCGTCAGATAATGTGTTATTGTGCTTAGTATTATAACGTGCTGTAATACGTCAGATAATGTGTTATTGTGCTTAGTATTATAACGTGCTGTAATACGTCAGATAATGTGTTATTGTGCTTGGTGTTATAACACGCTGTAATGCGTCAGATAATGTGTTATTGTGCTTAGTAATATAACGTGCTGTAATGCGTCAGATAATGTGTTATTGTGCTTAGTATTATAACGTGCTGTAATGCGTTAGATAATGTGTTATTGTGCTTAGTATTATAACGTGCTGTAATGCGTCAGATAATGTGTTATTGTGCTTAGTATTATAACGTGCTGTAATACGTCAGATAATGTGTTATTGTGCTTAGTATTATAACGTGCTGTAATACGTCAGATAATGTGTTATTGTGCTTGGTGTTATAACACGCTGTAATGCGTCAGATAATGTGTTATTGTGCTTAGTATTATAACGTGCTGTAATACGTCAGATAATGTGTTATTGTGCTTAGTATTATAACGTGCTGTAATGCGTTAGATAATGTGTTATTGTGCTTAGTATTATAACGTGCTGTAATACGTCAGATAATGTGTTATTGTGCTTGGTATTATAACACGCTGTAATGCGTTAGATAAGGTGTTATTGTACTTAGTATTATAACACGCTGTAATGCGTTAGATAATGTGTTATTGTGCTTAGTATTATAACGTGCTGTAATGCGTTAGATAATGTGTTATTGTGCTTAGTATTATAACGTGCTGTAATGCGTTAGATAATGTGTTATTGTGCTTAGTATTATAACGTGCTGTAATGCGTTAGATAATGTGTTATTGTGCTTAGTATTATAACGTGCTGTAATGCGTTAGATAATGTGTTATTGTGCATGGTATTATAACGTGCTGTAATGCGTTAGATAAGGTGTTATTGTGCTTAGTATTATAACGTGCTGTAATACGTCAGATAATGTGTTATTGTGCTTGGTGTTATAACACGCTGTAATGCGTCAGATAATGTGTTATTGTGCTTAGTATTATAACGTGCTGTAATACGTCAGATAATGTGTTATTGTGCTTAGTATTATAACGTGCTGTAATGCGTTAGATAATGTGTTATTGTGCTTAGTATTATAACGTGCTGTAATACGTCAGATAATGTGTTATTGTGCTTAGTATTATAACACGCTGTAATACGTCAGATAATGTGTTATTGTGCTTAGTATTATAACACGCTGTAATGCGTCAGATAATGTGTTATTGTGCTTAGTATTATAACACGCTGTAATGCGTTAGATAATGTGTTATTGTGCTTGGTATTATAACGTGCTGTAATACGTCAGATAATGTGTTATTGTGCTTGGTATTATAACACGCTGTAATGCGTCAGATAATGTGTTATTGTGCTTGGTATTATAACGTGCTGTAATACGTCAGATAATGTGTTATTGTGCTTGGTATTATAACACGCTGTAATGCGTCAGATAATGTGTTATTGTGCTTAGTATTATAACGTGCTGTAATACGTCAGATAATGTGTTATTGTGCTTCGTATTATAACACGCTGTAATGCGTTAGATAATGTGTTATTGTGCTTAGTATTATAACACGCTGTAATACGTCAGATAATGTGTTATTGTGCTTGGTATTATAACACGCTGTAATGCGTTAGATAATGTGTTATTGTGCTTAGTATTATAACACGCTGTAATACGTCAGATAATGTGTTATTGTGCTTGGTATTATAACACGCTGTAATGCGTTAGATAATGTATTATTGTGCTTGGTATTATAACGTGCTGTAATACGTCAGATAATGTGTTATTGTGCTTGGTATTATAACACGCTGTAATGCGTCAGATAATGTGTTATTGTGCTTAGTATTATGACGTGCTGTAATACGTCAGATAATGTGTTATTGTGCTTCGTATTATAACGTGCTGTAATGCGTTAGATAATGTGTTATTGTGCTTAGTATTATAACACGCTGTAATACGTCAGATAATGTGTTATTGTGCTTGGTATTATAACACGCTGTAATGCGTTAGATAATGTGTTATTGTGCTTAGTATTATAACACGCTGTAATACGTCAGATAATGTGTTATTGTGCTTGGTATTATAACACGCTGTAATGCGTTAGATAATGTATTATTGTGCTTAGTATTATAACGTGCTGTAATACGTCAGATAATGTGTTATTGTGCTTAGTATTATAACGTGCTGTAATGCGTCAGATAATGTGTTATTGTGCTTAGTATTATAACGTGCTGTAATACGTCAGATAATGTGTTATTGTGCTTAGTATTATAACACGCTGTAATGCGTCAGATAATGTGTTATTGTGCTTAGTATTATAACGTGCTGTAATACGTCAGATAATGTGTTATTGTGCTTGGTGTTATAACACGCTGTAATGCGTTAGATAATGTGTTATTGTGCTTAGTATTATAACGTGCTGTAATACGTCAGATAATGTGTTATTGTGCTTAGTATTATAACACGCTGTAATGCGTCAGATAATGTGTTATTGTGCTTAGTATTATAACGTGCTGTAATACGTCAGATAATGTGTTATTGTGCTTCGTATTATAACACGCTGTAATACGTTAGATAATGTGTTATTGTGCTTAGTATTATAACGTGCTGTAATGCGTTAGATAAGGTGTTATTGTGCTTAGTGTTATAACACGCTGTAATGCGTTAGATAATGTGTTATTGTGTTTAGTATTATAACGTGCTGTAATGCGTTCGATAAGGTGTTATTGTGCTTAGTGTTATAACGTGCTGTAATACGTCAGATAATGTGTTATTGTGCTTAGTATTATAACACGCTGTAATGCGTCAGATAATGTGTTATTGTGCTTGGTATTATAACGTGCTGTAATGCGTCAGATAATGTGTTATTGTGCTTCGTATTATAACACGCTGTAATGCGTTAGATAATGTGTTATTGTGTTTAGTATTATAACGTGCTGTAATGCGTTAGATAATGTGTTATTGTGCTTAGTATTATAACACGCTGTAATGCGTTAGATAATGTGTTATTGTGCTTAGTAATATAACGTGCTGTAATGCGTCAGATAATGTGTTATTGTGCTTGGTGTAATAACACGCTGTAATACGTTAGATAATGTGTTATTGTGCTTGGTGTAATAACACGCTGTAATGCGTCAGATAATGTGTTATTGTGCTTGGTGTAATAACACGCTGTAATGCGTTAGATAATGTGTTATTGTGCTTGGTATTATAACACGCTGTAATACGTTAGATAATGTGTTATTGTGCTTAGTATTATAACGTGCTGTAATGCGTTAGATAAGGTGTTATTGTGCTTAGTGTTATAACACGCTGTAATGCGTTAGATAATGTGTTATTGTGTTTAGTATTATAACACGCTGTAATGCGTTCGATAAGGTGTTATTGTGCTTAGTGTTATAACACGCTGTAATGCGTTAGATAATGTGTTATTGTGTTTAGTATTATAACGTGCTGTAATGCGTTAGATAAGGTGTTATTGTGCTTAGTATTATAACACGCTGTAATGCGTTAGATCATGTGTTATTGTGCTTAGTATTATAACACGCTGTAATGCGTCAGTTAATGTGTTATTGTGCTTGATATTATAACGTGCTGTAATACGTCAGATAATGTGTTATTGTGCTTGGTGTTATAACACGCTGTAATGCGTTAGATAATGTGTTATTGTGCTTAGTATTATAACACGCTGTAATGCGTCAGATAATGTGTCATTGTGCTTAGTATTATAACACGCTGTAATGCGTTAGATAATGTGTTATTGTGCTTAGTATTATAACGTGCTGTAATGCGTCAGATAATGTGTTATTGTGCTTAGTATTATAACGTGCTGTAATGCGTTAGATAATGTGTTATTGTGCTTAGTATTATAACACGCTGTAATGCGTTAGATAATGTGTTATTGTGCTTGGTATTATAACACGCTGTAATGCGTCAGATAATGTGTTATTGTGCTTAGTATTATAACGTGCTGTAATGCGTCAGATAATGTGTTATTGTGCTTGGTATTATAACACGCTGTAATGCGTCAGATAATGTGTAATTGTGCTTAGTATTATAACACGCTGTAATGCGTTAGATAATGTGTTATTGTGCTTAGTATTATAACGTGCTGTAATACGTTAGATAATGTGTTATTGTGCTTAGTATTATAACACGCTGTAATGCGTTAGATAATGTGTTATTGTGCTTGGTATTATAACGCGCTGTAATGCGTTAGATAATGTGTTATTGTGCTTGGTGTTATAACACGCTGTAATGCGTTAGATAATGTGTTATTGTGCTTAGTATTATAACACGCTGTAATGCGTTAGATAATGTGTTATTGTGCTTAGTATTATAACACGCTGTAATGCGTTAGATAATGTGTTATTGTGCTTGGTATTATAACGCGCTGTAATGCGTTAGATAATGTGTTATTGTGCTTGGTGTTATAACACGCTGTAATGCGTTAGATAATGTGTTATTGTGCTTAGTATTATAACACGCTGTAATGCGTTAGATAATGTGTTATTGTGCTTAGTATTATAACGTGCTGTAATACGTTAGATAATGTGTTATTGTGCTTAGTATTATAACACGCTGTAATGCGTTAGATAATGTGTTATTGTGCTTGGTATTATAACGCGTTGTAATGCGTTAGATAATGTGTTATTGTGCTTGGTGTTATAACACGCTGTAATACGTTAGATAATGTGTTTTCTCCAACATTGGTGTGTCCGGTCCACGGCGTCATCCTTACTTGTGGGATATTCTCTTCCCCAACAGGAAATGGCAAAGAGTCCCAGCAAAGCTGGCCATATAGTCCCTCCTAGGCTCCGCCCACCCCAGTCATTCTCTTTGCCGTTGCACAGGCAACATCTCCACGGAGATGGTTAAGAGTTTTTTGGTGTTTAAATGTAGTTTTTATTCTTCTATCAAGTGTTTGTTATTTTAAAATAGTGCTGGTATGTACTATTTACTCTGAAACAGAAAAGGATGAAGATTTCTGTTTGTGAGAGGAAGATGATTTTAGCAGACAGTGACTAAAATCGATTGCTGTTTCCACATAGGACTGTTGAGATGAAGTAACTTCAGTTGGGGGAAACAGTTAGCAGACTTTTCTGCTTAAGGTATGACTAGCCATATTTCTAACAAGACCATGTAATGCTGGAAGGCTGTCATTTCCCCTCATGGGGACCGGTAAGCCATTTTCTTAGTCAAACAAACAGAATAAAGGGCTTATTATGGGCTAAAAAAACTGGTAGACATTTTTATGGGCTATATCGATTGCTTTATTTGGGCATTTTATTCACATTTATGTTTACAATTTGCATTTATAAACTTTGGGAACGTTTATTAAACGGCAGGCACTGTGTTAGACACCTTTTCCAGTCAGGGGGCCTTCCTAGTTATAGACTGAGCCTCATTTTCGCGCCATTACTGCGCAGTTGTTTTTTGAAAGCAGGGCATGCAGATGCATGTGTGAGGATCTAAAAATTGCTGGAAAAGCTTCTAGAAGGCGTCAATTGGTATCGTATTCCCCTCTGGGCTTGGTTGGGTCTCAGCAAAGACTATAGCTGGGACTGTATAGGGGTTAAATTTATAAACGGCTCTGGTTCCGTTATTTTAAGGGTTAATTGGTGTGCAATACTATTAATGCTTTAAGACACTGTGGTGAAATTTTGGTAATTTTTGAACAATTCCTTCATACTTTTTCACATATTCAGTAATAAAGTGTTTTCTGTTTAAAATTTAAAGAGACAGTAACGGTTTTATTTTAAAACGTTTTTTGTGCTTTGTTGACAAGTTTAAGCCTGTTTAACATGTCTGTACCTTCAGATAAGCTATGTTCTATATGTATGAAAGCCAATGTGTCTCCCCATTTAAATTTATGTGATAATTGTGCCATAGCGTCCAAACAAAGTAAGGACAGTACTGCCACAGATATTGAAATTGCCCAAGATAATTCCTCAGATGAGAGGAGTAAACACGATACTACATCATCTCCTACTGTGTCTACACCAGTTTTGCCCATGCAGGAGGCCCCTAGTACATCTAGTGTGCCAATGCTTATTACCATGCAACAATTAACGGCTGTAATGGATAACTCCATAGCAAATATTTTATCCAGAGAAAGCGCGATTGCTCTGTTTTAAACACTGAAGAGCAGGAGGGCGCTGATGATAATTGTTCTGTCATACCCTCACACCAATCTGAAGGGGCCATGAGGGAGGTTTTGTCAGATGGAGAAATCTCAGATTCAGGAAAGATTTCTCAACAAGCTGAACCTGATGTTGTGACATTTAAATTTAAATTAGAACATCTCCGCGCACTGCTTAAGGAGGTGTTATCTACTCTGGATGATTGTGACAACTTGGTCATTCCAGAGAAGTTATGCAAGATGGACAAGTTCCTAGAGGTTCCGGTGCACCCCAACGCTTTTCCTATACCCAAGCGGGTGGCGGACATAGTAAATAAGGAGTGGGAAAAGCCCGGCATACCTTTTGTTTCCCCCCCCTATATTTAAGAAATTATTTCCCATGGTCGACCCCAGAAAGGACTTATGGCAGACAGTCCCTAAGGTCGAGGGGGCAGTTTCTACTCTAAACAAACGCACTACTATTCCTATCGAAGACAGTTGTGCTTTCAAAGATCCTATGGATAAAAAATTGGAAGGTTTGCTTAAAAAGATTTTTGTACAGCAAGGTTACCTTCTACAACCAATTTCGTGCATTGTTCCTGTCACTACAGCAGCGTGGTTCTGGTTCGAGGAACTAGAAAAGTCGCTCAGTAGAGAGACTCCTTATGAGGAGGTTATGTACAGAGTTCACGCACTTAAATTGGCTAACTCTTTTATTTTAGATGCCGCTTTGCAATTAGCTAGATTAGCGGCGAAAAATTCAGGGTTTGCTATAGTGGCGCGCAGAGCGCTTTGGCTAAAGTCTTGGTCAGCGGATGTGTCATCCAAGACAAAATTGCTTAACATCCCTTTCAAAGGTAAAACTCTATTTGGACCAGAATTGAAAGAGATTATTTCAGACATCACTGGGGGAAAGGGCCACGCCCTTCCACAAGATAGGTCTTTCAAGGCTAAAAATAAGTCTAATTTTCGTCCCTTTCGCAATTTCAGGAACGGACCGGCCTCTAATTCTGCATCCTCTAAGCAAGAGAGTAATGCCTCACAACCCAAACCAGCCTGGAAACCGATGCAAGGCTGGAACAAGGGTAAGCAGGCCAAGAAGCCTGCCGCTGCTAACAAAACAGCATGAAGGAGTAGCCCCCGATCCGGGACCGGATCTAGTGGGGGGCAGACTCTCTCTCTTTGCTCAGGCTTGGGCAAGAGATGTTCAGGATCCCTGGGCGCTAGAAATAGTTTCTCAGGGTTATCTCCTGGAATTCAAGGAACTACCCCCAAGGGGAAGGTTCCACATGTCTCACTTATCCTCAAACCAAATAAAGAGACAGGCATTCTTACTTTGTGTAGAAGACCTGTTAAAAATGGGAGTGATACACCCAGTTCCAATAAAGGAACAAGGAATGGGATTTTATTCCAATCTGTTTGTAGTTCCCAAAAAAGAGGGAACTTTCAGACCAATTTTGGATTTGAAGATCCTAAACAAATTTCTCAGGGTACCATCGTTCAAGATGGAAACCATTCGAACGATTCTACCCACTATCCAGGAAAGTCAATTTATGACTACCATGGATCTAAAGGATGCGTACCTACATATTCCTATCCACAAAGAACATCATCAGTTCCTAAGGTTCGCTTTTCTGGACAAGCATTACCAGTTTGTGGCCCTCCTATTCGGGTTAGCCACTGCTCCAAGCATTTTCACAAAGGTGCTAGGATCCCTTCTAGCGGTTTTAAGACCGAGGGGCATTGCAGTAGTACCTTACTTGGACGACATTCTAATACAAGCGTCGTCCCTGTCAAAAGCAAAGGCTCATACAGACATAGTTCTAGCCTTTCTCAGATCACACGGATGGAAGGTGAACATAGAAAAAAGTTCTCTGTCTCCGTCGACAAGAGTCCCCTTCTTGGGAACAATAATAGATTCCTTAGAAATGAGGATTTTTCTGACAGAGGTCAGAAAATCAAAACTTCTAAGCTCTTGTCAAGTGCTTCATTCTGTTCCTCGTCCTTCCATAGCGCAGTGCATGGAAGTAATAGGGTTGATGGTTGCAACAATGGACATAGTTCCTTTTGCACGAATTCATCTAAGACCATTACAACTGTGCATGCTCAAACAGTGGAATGGGGACTATACAGACTTGTCTCCAATGATTCAAGTAGATCAGAAGACCAGAGATTCACTCCGTTGGTGGCTGACCCTGGACCATCTGTCCCAGGGAATGAGCTTCCGCAGACCAGAGTGGGTCATTGTCACGACCGATGCCAGTCTAGTGGGCTGGGGCGCGGTCTGGAAATCCCTAAAAGCTCAGGGTCTATGGTCTCGGGAAGAGTCTCTTCTCCCGATAAACATTCTGGAACTCAGAGCGATATTCAATGCTCTCAGGGCTTGGCCTCAGCTAGCAAAGGCCAGATTCATAAGGTTCCAATCAGACAACATGACGACCGTTGCGTATATCAATCATCAGGGGGGAACAAGGAGTTCCCTGGCGATGAGAGAAGTGACCAAAATAATTCAATGGGCGGAGGATCACTCCTGCCACCTGTCTGCGATCCACATCCCAGGTGTGGAAAACTGGGAGGCAGATTTTCTGAGTCGTCAGACATTCCATCCGGGGGAGTGGGAACTCCATCCGGAGATCTTTGCCCAAATAACTCAATTATGGGGCATTCCAGACATGGATCTGATGGCGTCTCGTCAGAACTTCAAGGTTCCTTGCTACGGGTCCAGATCCAGGGATCCCAAGGCGAATCTAGTAGATGCACTAGTAGCACCTTGGACCTTCAACCTAGCTTATGTATTTCCATCGTTTCCTCTCATTCCCAGGCTGGTAGCCAGGATCAATCAGGAGAGGGCCTCGGTGATCTTGATAGCTCCTGCGTGGCCACGCAGGACTTGGTATGCAGACCTGGTGAATATGTCATCGGCTCCACCATGGAAGCTACCTTTGAGACAGGACCTTCTTGTTCAGGGTCCATTCGAACATCCAAATCTGGTCTCCCTCCAGCTGACGGCTTGGAGATTGAACGCTTGATTCTATCGAAGCGTGGGTTTTCAGATTCTGTGATAGATACTCTGGTTCAGGCCAGAAAACCGGTAACTAGAAAGATTTACCATAAAATATGGAAAAAATATATCTGTTGGTGTGAATCCAAAGGATTCCCATGGGATAAGATAAAGATTCCTAAGATTCTCTCCTTTCTACAAGAAGGTTTGGAGAAAGGATTATCTGCAAGTTCTCTAAAGGGACAGATCTCTACTTTATCTGTCTTACTACACAAAAGACTGGCAGCTGTGCCAGATGTTCAAGCATTTGTTCAGGCTCTGGTTAGGATCAAGCCTGTTTACAGACCTTTGACTCCCCCCTGGAGTCTAAATCTAGTTCTTTCAGTTCTTCAAGGGGTTCCGTTTGAACCTTTACATTCCATAGATATTAAGTTGCTATCTTGGAAAGTTTTGTTTTTGGTTGCAATTTCTTCTGCTAGAAGAGTTTCAGAGTTATCTGCTCTGCAGTGTTCTCCGCCCTATCTGGTGTTCCATGCAGATAAGGTGGTTTTGCGTACTAAGCCTGGTTTTCTTCCTAAGGTTGTTTCTAACAAGAATATTAACCAGGAGATAGTTGTACCTTCTTTGTGTCCGAATCCAGTTTCAAAGAAGGAACGTTTGTTACACAATTTGGACGTAGTCCGTGCTCTAAAATTCTATTTAGAGGCTACAAAAGATTTCAGACAAACATCTTCTTTGTTTGTTGTTTATTCTGGTAAAAGGAGAGGTCAAAAAGCGACTTCTACCTCTCTTTCCTTTTGGCTTAAAAGCATCATCCGATTGGCTTATGAGACTGCCGGACGGCAGCCTCCTGAAAGAATCACAGCTCACTCCACTAGGGCTGTGGCTTCCACATGGGCCTTCAAGAACGAGGCTTCTGTTGACCAGATATGTAAGGCAGCGACTTGGTCTTCACTGCACACTTTTGCCAAATTTTACAAATTTGATACTTTTGCTTCTTCTGAGGCTATTTTTGGGAGAAAGGTTTTGCAAGCCGTGGTGCCTTCCGTTTAGGTAACCTGATTTGCTCCCTCCCTTCATCCGTGTCCTAAAGCTTTGGTATTGGTTCCCACAAGTAAGGATGACGCCGTGGACCGGACACACCAATGTTGGAGAAAACAGAATTTATGCTTACCTGATAAATTACTTTCTCCAGCGGTGTGTCCGGTCCACGGCCCGCCCTGGTTTTTTAATCAGGTCTGATTAATTATTTTCTCTAACTACAGTCACCACGGTACCATATGGTTTCTCATATATATATTTCCTCCTGTCCGTCGGTCGAATGACTGGGGTGGGCGGAGCCTAGGAGGGACTATATGGCCAGCTTTGCTGGGACTCTTTGCCATTTCCTGTTGGGGAAGAGAATATCCCACAAGTAAGGATGACGCCGTGGACCGGACACACCGTTGGAGAAAGTAATTTATCAGGTAAGCATAAATTCTGTTATTGTGCTTGGTATTATAACGCGCTGTAATGCGTCAGATAATGTGTTATTGTGCTTGGTATTATAACATGCTGTAATGCGTTAGATCATGTGTTATTGTGCATGGTATTATAACACACTGTAATGCGTTAGATAATGTGTTATTGTGCTTAGTATTATAACACACTGTAATGCGTTAGATAATGTGTTATTGTGCTTAGTATTATAACACGCTGTATTGCGTTAGATAATGTGTTATTGTGCTTAGTATCATACTGTAATGCGTTAGATAATGTGTTATTTTGCTTAGTATTATAACATACTGGGGTACAGGGTCTATATATTATGTATCCATAATGCGAACGTGCCTGGTGTTCAACATTAAAGGGACAGTCTACTTGATTTCATTCCTAAGATATGATGAGTCCATGGCAACAACAATTACTGTTGGGAATATCACTCCTGGCCATCAGGAGTAGGTTTGCTCTGATCTTTCCAAATTGGGTTTAGCCGTACTCCACGTTAGTCTCTTCAGTAGGGCAGTGGTGGCTTTTAAGCAGTTAGGAACTTGTGAGGTAGGCCTCACTGCGTTTTCCTAACATGTTGCTGCCCTTATATAGAAAGCCAGAGTAGGATTGATCTGATCTTTCTGTTGCCACGGGTCTATGTGAGGAGTGGCTTCCTCTCATGCTGGGTGAGCTGTCCTCCTGCTTGGCAGTTGAAGGTACAGGTAAGTGCCATTTTCTTTTCTTCTGGGAAGAACTCTGGCACTAAAAGCAGTTTAGTCTCCACCTAAAATAGGACTTTATAAAAGACATTCCTGAGTTCAGGATTTATACAGCATGGAAGCAGGCACTGTGAATGACTTAGAGAGATGGTTCTACTTAATTATTTTAGAATCATTGGTGGCTCAGTAAACTTCTCTATGAATCCGGTCTATGAATATTTTGACACTGGTCCGGATGGGGATTGTATGCCTTTATTATTTTAGCCGGTCTAAATTAGCTACGCTAAATGGTCTGTTATGGCCGCCGGGACCGCCTCTAGCATGTTAAGGAGAGGCGGATCCCTTTCTGAGACGGCAGTCTATGCTAAAAGCGCGCAGTTTTCACTTTTCATTGTTGTCAGGGTTTTTACCCTGTTTGCCATGTGCTGCTGGCAGCCATTTTACTCACCTCTCTTCCTGACTATGGTGCATTGTGGGGGATGCTGCTCATTTCCTTCACTTCCTTTTATGGCCAGACTGGTGTGCATCATCCATGTGAGACAGGATGCAGTCTCAGAATTGTTTAGAATTAGAATGCGTTGAGCCCTCACTTAGAGACAGACACCACAGTTTCTGACCGAGTCAGTGGATCAAGATTGATATGGGCCATGTTTGGATGCGGGACTAATGCCTTACACCCAGACTCCCAACAGCGGACAATTACCGACACTAGGAGTGGTGGCAGCTACGGTCACTGTGCCCATGCACATACATCTCTAGTGTGACTTTTTGTTTTGTCTGATGGGAGCTCTCTGTATTGGAAGTCAGGTATAGGATAAACAATATGCCGCCTTCAGGATATCTGCATATTACTAAACTGATACCTCTCTCTCCGTGGACAAACTACTCTCTTTATATAAGCCTTTCAAGTTGTCTTAATATACCCTAATGAAGGTTAATGTGCCTGATGTGTTTATATACGGCGAGATTACGAGTTTTGCGGTAACAGGGGTGCGTTGCTAACGAGCCTTTTTTTCCCATCGCTCACTTAAGACAACGCTGGTATTATTGGTTTTTTTAAACCTGGCATTAGCCGCAAAAAGGTGAGCGTAGAGCAAAATTTAGCTCCACATCTCACTGTAAATCTAGCGCTGCTTACGGTGGCGGTAAGCTGGAAAAATGTGCTTGTGCACGATTTCCCCATAGGAAACAATGGGGCTGAGCTGGCTGAAAAAAAACCTAACACCTGCAAAAAAGCAGCGTTCAGCTCCTAACACAGCCCCATTGTTTCCTATGGGGAAATTAATTTTATGTCTGCACCTAACACCCTAACATGAACCCCGAGTTTAAACACCCCTAATATTACACTTATTAACCCCTAATATGCCGCCCCCGCTATCGCTGACACCTGCATTATATTATTAACCCCTAATCTGCCACTCCGGAAACACCCCCAAAACCTACATTATACTTATGAACCCCTAATCTACTGCCCCCAACATCGCCGACACCTACATTATATTTATTAATCCCTAATCTGCCCCCCCCAACGTCGCCGCCACTATTATAAATTTATTAACCCCTAAACCTAAGTCTAACCCTAACCCTAACACCCCCTAACTTAAATATAATTTAAATTAAACAAAATAAATTTACCATAATTAAATAAATTAACTTTGTATTTATTTTAACTAGGTACAATAGTTATTAAATAGTTATTAACTATTTAATAACTACCTAGCTAAAATAAGTACAAAAGTACCTGTAAAATAAACCCTAACCTAAGTTACAATTACACCTAACACTACACTATCATTAAACTAAATACCTAAACTACCTACAATTAATTACAATTAAATAAACTAAATTACGGGAAAAAAAACACTAAATTACAGGGGGAAAAAAGAATTACAAGAATTTTAAACTAATTACACCTAATCTAATCCCCCTATTAAAATAAAAAAGCTCCCCAAAATAATAAAATTCCCTACCCTATACTAAATTACAAATAGCCCTTAAAAGGGCCTTTTGCGGGGCATTGCCACAAAGTAATCAGCTCTTTCACCTGTAAAAAAAAATACAATACCCCCCCCAACATTAAAACCCACCACCCACACACCCAACCCTACTCTTAAATACAAGGTAATCACAGAGGTAAAAAGTATATTAATATAACTGAAATAAGGAGCAGTCTGCTGAGGCTTAGATACAAGGTAATAACAGAGGTAAAAAGTATATTAATATAACTGAGATAAGGGGCAGTCTGCAGAGGCTTAGATACAAGGTAATCACAGAGGTAAAATGTATATTAATATAACTGAGATAAGGGACAGTCTGCAGAGGCTTAGATACAAGGTAATAACAGAGGTAAAAAGTATATTAATATAACTGAGATAAAGGGCAGTCTGCAGAGGCTTAGATACAAGGTAATCACAGAGGTAAAACGTATATGTCAGGGTTTTTCCCTGTTGTGTTTGCCATGTGCTGCTGGCTGCCATTTTACTCACCTCTCTTCCTGACTATGGTGCATTATGGGGGATGCTGCTCACTTCCTGCACTTCTTTTTATGGCCAGACTGCTGTGCATCATCCATGTGAGACAGGATGCAGTCTCAGAATTGTGATGTCATCACTTATTATTTAAAGGGCCTCTGTTCAGTATGCTTTGCCTTTGCGTTGTCTCAGACCTGTTTGTGAGAGTTCCTGTGTATTACCTGGCTGCCTGACGTCCTTCCTGGTTTCTGATCCCTGGCTTGTTCCTGACTCTGCTGTTTTCCTTGTTCCTGATTCCGGCTCGTCTGACTATTCGCTTTGGCTGCTGACTCGGCTCGTCTGACTACCAGCTCTGGTTTTGACTCCTGGCTTGTTATTTGACTTGTGGACTTTTTATTATTTTTTGCTATTAATAAAGGTGTGATTATTTTTGCACTTCTCGTCTCAGTCTGATTCCTGGCACCCTGACATTACGCAAAGGCCATGAATCCTGATGGTGCTAATAATCCACCTTTACCTGCCATAATTTCCAGGATGGATGAACATGATCACCGCTTGGATCAATTTCCACTAGCCCTGCAAACCCTGCTGACTCGCACTGCACATTTGGACCAAAGTGTCCCGCAAGTTATGGCTGCTCCTTTTTCCGCTTCTGCACCTATGCCTACCAGGAGCATGTTCGGTTCTGCACCTCTACCTCAGCAATATGGAGGCGCTCCTATTCAGTGCAGAGGGTTTTTGAACCAGGTGGGTCTTTACTTTGAGAAGCGTTTCCCTCTGACAGAGCTAAGGTGGGATTTCTCATCTCGTTACTCTCTGACAAAGCTCTTGCCTGGGCTAATCCCTTGTGGGAGACTAATAAACCTGTGATTTCAAATTACCCTGAATTTGTGGCCTCCTTTCGAAGGGTATTTGATGTTCCAGCTCGCTCCTCCTCTGCTGCTAAACGACTCATGTCCATTCAGCAAGGTACAAGATCTGTTGCTCAGTATGCTATTGAGTTCCGTACGCTTGCCGCAGAGGTAGGTTGGAACAATGAAGCCCTTTTTGCCGCCTTCTTTCATGGGCTCTCTGATGCGATTAAAGACTAAGTTGCTGCCAGAGATTTACCAGAGGATCTCGAGGCATTGGGTTTTTTTTTATCCTAATTAACATCAGACTCAGAGAGAGGCCATCTTTCAAGGAGCACTTGCAGAGGCCTCCTGTTCCGTTGTCTCCTACATGTTCGTTCCCACCCATGCCTCCCTCTCCTCCCATGCCTCCTGGTCCCGAGTCACCAGGTACTGCTGAGCCTATGCAGCTGGGATTCACGCATCTCTCCGTGGCGGAGAGGGCCTTTAGGAGGAGGGAGGGGCTCTGCCTCTATTGTTGGTTACAGGGTCACCTTTTGACATCTTGTCCTACACGGCCGGGAAACGCTCACACCTAAGGTCCTGTCGGAGGCAGACCTTGGGTGGTTTATCCTCGTCCCCGGAACCGCTTAAGGAGAAACCTTTGGTCACAGTTGTCCTTTCCTGGGTGGACTCCTCCATAGTCACTCAGGCTCTTGTTGACTCCGGTGCTGTGGGCTATTTCATTGACAGTGCTTTTGTATCAAAGCACTCCATTCCTGTTTTGTCTCGGTCCGTATCGCTTGCTATTGAGGCCATTGATGGCAGGCCCCTTCAGCCTGCACTCGTTACTCATGAAACTGCTCCGTTGTCCATGGCTGTTGGGGCTCTCCATTTTGAAACCCTCCAGTTCCAGGTGATAAACTCTCCGCATTTTCCGGTTGTTCTGGGTTATCCCTGGCTCCAAAAGCACAATCCCAGTCTCGACTGGCGCAGTTCCGAAATTTTGTTGTGGTCCCCGCAATGTATTTCCACTTGTCTTCGGAAACCAGTTAAAGTCTTGTGCACTTCTTCGGTATCTCAATTGCTAGAGGAGTACCGAGAATTCCTAGACGTGTTTGACAAGGTGCGTGCTGGTACGTTGCCTCCTCACCGGTCTTACAATTGTGCCATAGACCTGCAACCCAGAGCCATTCCTCCTCGGGGCCGGGTGTACCCTTTGTCTGTTGCAGAGAATTGTGCTATGGAGGAGTATGTTGCAGATGCTCTGTCGCGGGGGATCATCCGCGAATCCTGCTCTCCTTCAGGGGCTGGCTTCTTCTTTGTGAAGAAAAAGGGTGGCGAGTTAAGACCATGTATCGATTATAGGGGTCTTAATCGTCTTACCATTAAGAATGCTTACCCTATAGTGATGTCGTGAACTGTTCGCCGGATAACAGTTCCTGCCGAACATAGCTTGTTCGCGTTCGCCGCTGTGGGCGAACATATGCGATGTTCGATCCGCCCCCTATTTGTCATCATTGAGGAAACTTTGACCCTGTATCTCACAGCCTTCATTATTGTAAATTAAAAAAATAATAATTTTAATTCATTTTGCTGATGTAATCTAATTTCATTTTCCATCAGGCCTGTGTGTCAGGCCCACATCATATAGTGTGATTAATAGCTCTTTTTTCCACCACTTATATCTGGTGTAACATTAGTGTAAATGTTTTTAAAAAATTTTTTTACATCAGTCCTCTTCTAGTGTTATTTAATATTAGTTGCCAGGCCAGATTGGCTGCTATTAGTGCCAGCCTGTGTGTCAGGCTGCCAGCATATACTGTGCCTACTTCCTTCCTCAGTGCCTGTCCACCACTCCTATCTGGTGTAACATTAGTTTAAATTTTTTTTAAAAAAACTTTTACATCAGTCTTCTAGTGTTATTTAATTTTAGTTGCCAGGCCGGCCTGCCACTAGTGCCAGCCTGTGTGTCAGGCTGCCAGCACATACTGTGCCTACTTCTATCCTGAGTGCCATCACTCCTATCTGTTGTAACATTAGTGTAACTTTTTTAAAAACAAACTTTTACATCAGTCTGCTATTGTTATTTAATTGCAGTTGCCTGTCTGCCAGCGTGTGTGCCAGGCCCACTTTCCAACTAGTGCCACGAATCATATTTGTAATAACAGTAGTGTAAATATTTAAAATAAAAACTTTTTTGACTGTGAATCATCAGTTTGCTAGTGCAATTGAATTGCAGTTGCCTGCCTGCCTGCCAGCGTGTGTGCCAGGCCCACTTGCCAACTAGTGCCACCAATCATATTTGTTATAACAGTATTGTAAATATTTAAAATAAAAACTTTTTTGACTGAGAAACACCACTAATCTCTGCTTAACATTAGTGTAAATTTAACCAACAAAACTTTTAAATCATTTTGCTAGTGTAATCTAATTTCATTTTCTATCAGGCCTGTGTGTTTCTGACTTACACAGCATACTGTGCTTAATTGCTGCCCTACCTAGCAGCCACCACTCATATCTGCTTAACATTATTTTAAATTTTAAAAAAAAACTTTTAAATCATTTTGCTAGTGTAATCTAATTTCATTTTCTATCAGGCCTGTGTGTCAGGCTTACACAGCATACAACGTTGTTTAATTGCTGTGCCAGCAGCCACCACTCATATCTGCTTAACATTATTTTAAATTTAAAAAACAAAACTTTTAAATCATTTTGCTAGTGTAATCTAATTTCATTTTCTATCAGGCCTGTGTGTCAGGCTTACACAGCATATACTGTGGTTAATAGCTGTGCCAGCAGCCACCACTCATATCTGCTTAACATTAGTGTAAATTTAAACAACCAAACTTTGAAATCATTTTGCTAGTGTAATCTAATTTCATTTTCTATCAGGCCTGTGTGTCAGGCTTACACAGCATACACTGTGGTTAATTGCTCTGTGCCAGCAGCCACCACTCATATCTGCTTAAAATTATTTTAAATTTAAAAAACAAAACTTTAAAATCATTTTGCTAGTGTAATCTAATTTCATTTTCTATCAGGCCTGTGTGTCAGGCTTCTGTGGTTAATTGCTGTGCCAGCAGCCACCACTCATATCTGCTTAACATTATTTTAAATTTAAAAAAAAAACCTTTTAAATCATTTTGCTAGTGTAATCTAATTTCATTTTCTATCAGGCCTGTGTCTCAGGCTCACACAGCATATACTGTGGTTAATTGCTCTGTCCCACCACTCATATCTGCTTAACATTATTTTAAATTTAAAAAAAAAAAACCTTTTAAATCATTTTGCTAGTGTAATCTAATTTCATTTTCTATCAGGCCTGTGTCTCAGGCTCACACAGCATATACTGTGGTTAATTGCTCTGTGCCAGCAGCCACCACTCATATCTGCTTAACATTAGTGTAAATTTAAACAACCAAACTTTGAAATCATTTTGCTAGTGTAATCTAATTTCATTTTCTATCAGGCCTGT
Organism: Bombina bombina; assembly: GCF_027579735.1. Taxonomy (NCBI): domain Eukaryota; kingdom Metazoa; phylum Chordata; class Amphibia; order Anura; family Bombinatoridae; genus Bombina; species Bombina bombina. Next base: position 159,247,793 of record NC_069510.1, read on the forward strand.
GTGTCAGGTTTACACAGCATATACTGTGGTTAATTGCTCTGTGCCAGCAGCCACCACTCATATCTGCTTAACATTATAGTAATTTTTTTTAAAAAAACTTTTAAATCATTTTGCTAGTGTAATCTAATTTAATTTTCTATCAAGCCTGTGTCTCAGGCTCACACAGCATATACTGTGGTTAATTGCTGTGCCAGCCACCACTCCAGCCACCACTCATAAACATTATTGTAAATTAAAAAAATAATAATTTTAATTCATTTTGCTGGTGTAATCTAATTTCATTTTCCATCAGGCCTGTGTGTCAGGCCCACATCATATAGTGTGATTAATAGCTCTTTTTTCCACCACTTATATCTGGTGTAACATTAGTGTAAATTTTTTTAAATTTTTTTTTTTACATCAGTCCTCTTCTAGTGTTATTTAATTTTAGTTGCCAGGCCAGATTGGCTGCCATTAGTGCCAGCCTGTGTGTCAGGCTGCCAGCATATACTGTGCCTACTTCCTTCCTCAGTGCCTGTCCACCACTCCTATCTGGTGTAACATTAGTTTAAATTTTTTTAAAAAAAACTTTTACATCAGTCTTCTAGTGTTATTTAATTTTAGTTGCCAGGCCGGCCTGCCACTAGTGCCAGCCTGTGTGTCAGGCTGCCAGCACATACTGTGCCTACTTCTATCCTGAGTGCCATCACTCCTATCTGTTGTAACATTAGTGTAACTTTTTTAAAAACAAACTTTTACATCAGTCTGCTATTGTTATTTAATTGCAGTTGCCTGTCTGCCAGCATGTGTGCCAGGCCCACTTTCCAACTAGTGCCACGAATCATATTTGTTATAACAGTAGTGTAAATATTTAAAATAAAAACTTTTTTGACTGTGAATCATCAGTTTGCTAGTGCAATTGAATTGCAGTTGCCTGCCTGCCAGCGTGTGTGCCAGGCCCACTTGCCAACTAGTGCCACCAATCATATTTGTTATAACAGTATTGTAAATATTTAAAATAAAAACTTTTTTGACTGAGAAACATCAGTCATCTAGTGTAATCTAATTGCAGTTGCCTTCCTCCCAGCGTGTGTGCCAGGCCCACTTGCCAACTAGTGCCACCAATCATATTTGTTATAACAGTAGTGTAAATATTTTAAAAAAAAATTTTTTTGACTGTGAAAGATCAGTCTGCTAGTGTAATCTAATTGAAGTTGCCTGCCTGCCAGCGTGTGTGCCAGGCCCACTTGCTGCCAACTATTGCCACCAATCATATTTGTTATAACAGTTTTGAAAATATTTGCCTGCCTGCCAGCGTGTGTGCTAGTCCCACTTGCCAACTAGTTCCACCAATCATATTTGTTCTAACAGTATTGTAAATATTTAAAATAAAACATTTTTAGACTGTGAATCATCAGTCTGCTAGTGCAATTGAATTGCAGTTTCCTGCCTGCCAGCGTGTGTGCCAGGCCCACTAGCAAACTAGTGCCACCAATCATATTTGTTGTAACAGTATTGTAAATATTTAAAATAAAAACTTTTTTGACTGTGAATCAGTCTGATAGTGCCATTGAATTGCAGTTGCCTGCCTGCCTGCCAGCGTGTGTGCCAGGCCCACTTGCCGTTTCCAACTAGTGCCACCAATCATATTTGTTATAACAGTATTGTAAATATTTAAAATAAAAACTTTTTTGACTGTGAAACATCAGTCAGCTAGTGTAATCTAATTGCAGTTGCCTTCCTCCCAGCGTGTGTGCCAGGCCCACTTGCCAAGCCAACTTGCCAGCCAGGCCCACTTGCCAACTAGTGCCACCAATCATATTTGTTGTCACAGTACTTTTAATATTTAAAAAATAAAAAATTTTGACTTTGAAACATCAGTCTGTTTTTTTGTGTCAGGCTCACAGCGTATACTGTGCCCACTTGCCCAGTGCCACCACTCATAATTTGTTTAATAGTATTCGTGGTCGTGGTGCTGTGATTCCTTTAGACCCTACAAATATGCACATTGTTCAGAGGCCAGGTGCCAGGGACGCGAAAATTTCTAAGGAGGACCTAGTTGAATGGCTAACACAGGACACCCAATCTTCTACAGCTTCCGCTCCTAGTCCTCCTAACCTTGACGCACCATCCACCTCCAGCTGTGCTTTGGGCACCTCTCAAGTGACCAGTGCCACTCGCCCGCCTGTCGCCACCACCAACACTAGCACCACAGCCGCTTCACTTGATCTGTCAGAGGAGTTATTGACACATCAGTTGGAAGAAATGAGTGATGTGCAACCATCATTGACAGAGGATGTAGATAACAGTGATATGTCTCAGTCAGGCAGCAGTACAGACATGGAGGTACGGTGTGATGATGATGATGATGTTGTACCCACTGCTGCTTCCTTTGTTGATGTGTCAGATACAAGTGAAGCGGTTGATGATGATGTGTCGGTGGATGTCACGTGGGTGCCTGCTAGAAGAGAAGAAAAAGAGGGGGAAAGTTCAGATGGGGAGACAGAGAGGAGGAGGAGGAGACGAGTTGGAAGCAGGGGGAGGTCGTCACAAGTAGCTAGTGGCACAGTCAGACAGCATGCATCGGCACCCGGGGTCAGCCAGACAGCAGGCAGACGCCAATCAACGCATGCTGTTGCCACCACCAGAATGCCGTCATCACAGAGCTCAGCAGTGTGGCATTTTTTTTGTGTGTCTGCCTCTGACAACAGTGATGCCATTTGCAACCTGTGCCAACCTAGTGCAATTGAATTGCAGTTGCCTTCCTGCCAGCGTGTGTGCCAGGCCCACTTGCCAACTAGTGCCACCAATCATATTTGTTATAACAGTATTGTAAATATTTAAAATAAAAACTTTTTTGACTGAGAAACATCAGTCATCTAGTGTAATCTAATTGCAGTTGCCTTCCTCCCAGTGTGTGTGCCAGGCCCACTTGCCAACTAGTGCCACCAATCATATTTGTTATAACAGTAGTGTAAATATTTAAAAAAAATATTTTTTGACTGTGAAAGATCAGTCTGCTAGTGTAATCTAATTGAAGTTGCCTGCCTGCCTGCCAGCGTGTGTGCCAGGCCCACTTGCTGCCAACTATTGCCACCAATCATATTTGTTATAACAGTTTTGAAAATATTTCAAATCAAAACTTTTTTGACTGTGAATCATCAGTCTGCTAGTGCAATTGAATTGCAGTTGCCTGCCTGCCAGCGTGTGTGCCAGGCCCACTTGCCAACTAGTTCCACCAATCATATTTGTTCTAACAGTATTGTAAATATTTAAAATAAAAAAAAAATTTAGACTGTGAATCATCAGTCTGCTGCTAGTGCAATTGAATTGCAGTTTCCTGCCTGCCAGCGTGTGTGCCAGGCCCACTAGCAAACTAGTGCCACCAATCATATTTGTTGTAACAGTATTGTAAATATTTAAAATAAAAACTTTTTGACTGTGAATCATCAGTCTGCTAGTGCCATTGAATTGCAGTTTCCTGCCTGCCAGCATGTGTGCCAGGCCCACTTGCCGTTTCCAACTAGTGCCACCAATCATGTTTGTTATAACAGTATTGTAAATATTTAAAATAAAAACTTTTTTGACTGTGAAACAGTCATCTAGTGTAATCTAATTGCAGTTGCCTTCCTCCCAGCGTGTGTGCCAGGCCCACTTGCCAAGCCAACTAGTGCCACCAATCATATTTGTTCTAACAGGTTTGAAAATATTTAAAATAAAAACTTTTTTTACTGTGAATCATCAGTCTGCTAGTGCAATTGAATTGCAGTTGCCTGCCTGCCAGCATGTGTGCCAGGCCCACTTGCAGTTTCCAACTAGTGCCACCAATCATATTTGTTCTAACAGTATTGTAATTTTTTTTTTAAAAAAACTTTTTGGACTGTGAAGCATCAGTCAGCTAGTGTGATCTAATTGCAGTTGCCTTCCTCCCAGCGTGTGTGCCAGCCAGGCCCACTTGCCAACTAGTGCCACCAATCATATTTGTTGTCCCAGTACTTTTAATATTTAAAAAATAAACATTTTTGACTTTGAAACATCAGTCTGTTTTTTTGTGTCAGGCTCACAGCGTATACTGTGCCCACTTGCCCAGTGCCACCACTCATAATTTGTTTAATAGTATTGTTGTAAGTGTACATTTAAAAAAAAATGACAGGCAGAGGCAGGCCACCCCGCAGGTGCCATCATGGTCGTGGTGCTGTGATTCCTTTAGACCCTACAAATATGCACATTGTTCAGAGGCCAGGTGCCAGGGACGCGAAAAGTTCTAAGGAGGACCTAGTTGAATGGCTAACACAGGACACCCAATCTTCTACAGCTTCCGCTCCTAGTCCTCCTAACCTTGACGCACCATCCACCTCCAGCTGTGCTTTGGGCACCTCTCAAGTGACCAGTGCCACTCGCCCGCCTGTCGCCACCACCAACACTAGCACCACAGCCGCTTCACTTGATCTGTCAGAGGAGTTATTGACACATCAGTTGGAAGAAATGAGTGATGCGCAACCATCATTGACAGAGGATGTAGATAACAGTGATATGTCTCAGTCAGGCAGCATTACAGACATGGAGGTATGGTGTGATGATGATGATGTTGTACCCGCTGCTGCTTCCTTTGTTGATGTGTCAGATACAAGTGAAGCGGTTGATGATGATGTGTCGGTGGATGTCACGTGGGTGCCTGCTAGAAGAGAAGAAGAAGAGGGGGAAAGTTCAGATGGGGAGACAGAGAGGAGGAGGAGGAGACGAGTTGGAAGCAGGGGGAGGTCGTCGCAAGGAGCTAGTGGCACAGTCAGACAGCATGCATCAGCACCCGGGGTCAGTCAGACAGCACGCCAACGCCAATCAACGCATGCTGTTGCCACCACCAGAATGCTGTCATCGCAGAGCTCAGCAGTGTGGCATTTTTTTTGTGTGTCTGCCTCTGACAACAGTGATGCCATTTGCAACCTGTGCCAAAAGAAACTGAGTCGTGGGAAGTCCAACACCCACCTAGGTACAACTGCTTTGCAAAGGCACATGGTCTCACATCACAAACGCTGATGGGAAGAACACATGAGTAGAAGCAGCACACAAACTCAAAGCCGCCCTCCTCCTCCTGGTCCAGCATCTTCAGCCACGTCAACCACTGCTGTCCTCCTTGCCCCCTCTCAACCATCCTCCACTGAGTCTCTCTTATGTAGCAGTTCCTGGTCATCTGCCCCCAGTCAGGTGTCTGTCAAGGACATGTTTGAGCGTAAGAAGCCAATTTCCCAAAGTCACCCCCTTGCCCGGCGTCTGACAGCTGGCTTGTCTGAACTCTTAGCCCGCCAGCTTTTACCATACAAGCTGGTGGAGTCTGAGGCTTTCAAAAATGTTTTATCTATTGGGACACCGCAGTGCAAGGTACCTGGCAGAAATTTCTTTTCACAAAAGGCAATCCCAAACCTGTACTCGATTGTGCGAAAGGAAGTAATGGCATGTCTGGCACACAGCGTTGGGGCAAGGGTCCATATGACCACTGATAGCTGGTCTGCAAAGCATGACGTCTGACAAGCATGGAATGCGTGGCTCTGCAGAGGAGTTGGTGACACCGCCACGACTTGCAGGCAGGCCTTCTGCTACCTCCTCTACTCCTCCTACTCCATTCTCTTCCATAACCTCTTCCTCGGCTGAGTCCTCTTCTGCTTCTGCGTCTTGCTCCACATCAATGGCACCCCCCCCAGCTCCCCAGGTACTATTTGTTACAGAAGCATTAGTTATTTTGTTGTGAAGAGCTTATTTCCCAGCAGCAATGCCTGAACCAGCAAGCCAGCGCCTAAGAAGGGCTCCAAGAAAACCGTAACAAGTTTCATTTCATAAAGAGTTAACTCTTTTTTTTCAGCTTTTAGAAACTATTGTCTAATCACCTCTGGAGCCAGACTGCTAATTGATAAGATGAACTTGTAAACTTGTTATCTTAAGTACTGTAATCCTATTGTGGCCTGTCAAAGGACAGTGCTCTCTATCTAAATGTGTGATGGGGGATTTTGTGCTTCCCCCCCTCTCCCCCTGGGAGTGCCCTGTGTGCATGTAACCTTAATAAAAAGCAGGCTGGGCATCCCAGTCCAGAGTTCTTGTTTTGACCCTCAATCGCAGCGTTGACTCGTTTTTGTGGGCAGAAGGGTATCCTAGCTGTACTGCAGCTAAGGGAGATTATTCTATATTTGCGAGACTCATATAGAATACTATGGAAAGCAGCTTCTCCCCTCTTTAGCAATAGGGATCCAGGCTACTAAGCGGTCCATCTCTCAGCGAGACTAAGGGTAACCGTAACATTTGGCGGCAGCGGCGGGATTTTCCTGGATTTCCTAGGAGAGGTACAGAACGCTTACGAAAAATTGAAGCGTACAACCCTAAAGGATTTACTTGAAAGCAGAGGGGGGTACGCCAGCAACCGGCCGAGGAGAGAGCTGATCGCAGAATTGACCGAACTGGATCAGAGCTTCACAATGGCGGAAACACCGACCACGATTAGTGACGAAAAAACCAGGATTGTTCGGGAAAGGCTCTCATTATACGGGCCGAACCCCTCCATGGAATTGGTACAGCAGTTGATGGCGGAGGCAGACGAGGATATACGAGAGACTCGAGCCCACGAACTCAACCTAGCGAACGCACACCGCAATGCTGAAGCCCCGCAGGTAATCATCCCTGTCGAAAATGCTGGGAGGCCCAAGATACCCTATGCGGCATTTCGACCCTTCCTAGAGAGCGAGACAGGGATTGATGAATATTTGGCGGACTTCGAAAGGCAATGTGCCCTGCACCAGATTCCCAACAGGGAGTGGCCCACGATATTGTCTGGGAAACTATCCGGGCGAGCCCTGGAAGCCTTTCGTACTCTGGGTGCTGAGGAAGTGACACAGTATGAGCTAGTTAAGGAGACACTGTTGCGACGGTACGCTGTAACTCCGGACACGTATCGCCGACAGTTTCGGGGCACGGAAAAGAAGCCTAACGATACCCATATGGAATGGGCGCACCGAATGCGGAGAGCGGCAAATCACTGGCTGAGCGGAAGTAAAGCGGTGACTGGGGAGGAAATTTTACAATTGTTTCTCTTAGAACATTTTTATAATGGCATGGAACAGCAAGGGAAGGAATGGCTGCGAGACAGGCGGCCTTCTACCTTAGAAGAAGCAGCCAAATTGGCCGATGAACATTATGACTCCCGTCTTCACGAACCCATGAACTACCGAGCTCCAGCACGGGTCGAACCCAGAGAGGTTTACCGTGCACCCCCTCGTGCTGAATTCCGAGCCCCGGTGCCCACAGGGCCCGTCCGACACTCAGGACCACCCAATAACAGCTCTGAGCGTCCCAGACCGACTTGCCACCGATGCAAGCAACCAGGGCATTTCATGGCTAGCTGCCCCCTTAATACGCACCAGACACCCAGGAATTACAATGACCCCTCTGGGTCCTATCGTCCGGCCCGGGCCCTCTGTGTTAACCAAGAGGCCCCTATGGAGGGATATGTGGGGCCGCTTCACGAGGCAGACCCTGTATATGCTGCCTCAGATAACCGCCAGCACCATCGGCAGAGGGTATGGCTCGAGGGGCGATCTACCGAGGGATTGCGAGACACAGGGGCTACTATCACGCTGGTACAGAGTCATTTGGTGCCAGAGCACAAGCGATCCGGACAGACTGTGGCCGTTAGAGTGGCGGGGGGGGATGTGTACAAAATTCCAACAGCTAAAGTGCATCTTGATTGGGGAGCGGGAAAGGGGGCTGTGAACGTGGGCCTAATGGATAATTTACCTGCCGAAGTACTACTGGGCAACGATTTGGGCCCCATGACTTCTGCCTATGCTCCAGTATGCAACAACGAGGCGGACCCAGTGACTACACGGGCCCAAGCCCGGACGGAGCGAGAGCTTTCACCAGTGCGGGAGACACAGGTAAGACCTACCCCGACCTTGCCTGACAGGTTAGGCCCCATACCCTGGGACACCCCAGATGCTTTCGAGGCAGAGTCTAAGACTGACCCGACCTTACAAAAGTACCGGGAACGAGCAGAGACCGGAGGGGGCGGGGCAGATAACGAAACATTCTTATGGGAAAAAGGGAAACTATACCGCTGGACAGAGAAAAGGGGACAGCGTAGGCGACAGCTGGTAGTGCCCCACAAATACCGTCAAGAAATCCTCAAAATAGGCCACGACATCCCCTTAGCAGGCCACCTAGCCGTTACCCGTACCCTACACCGCATTACTCACACGTTCTTTTGGCCAGGGGTGCACGCTGACGTTAGAACTTACTGTAACACCTGCGATGTGTGTCAACGAGTAGGAAGGCGAGGCGATCACCCTAAAGCCCAGCTAGTAAATATGCCCATTGTAGAGGAACCCTTCAGCCGGGTTGCTATTGACCTAGTGGGACCACTGGCTACCCCTAGTCCCTCCGGTAAGCGATACATTCTTACCGTAGTGGACTACGCTACCAGGTTCCCAGAGGCTGTCGCCCTATCCAACATACAAGCGGATACGGTAGCGAATGCACTAGTACAGGTGTTCTCCCGGGTAGGATTTCCAAAAGAAATCCTATCCGACCGAGGCACCCAATTTACGGCTGAATTGACCCAACAACTCTGGCAGGTTTGCAAAATTAAGTCCCTCCTAAGCTCCCCATACCACCCCCAGACGAACGGGCTGTGTGAGAGGTTCAATGGGACCCTCAAGCAAATGCTCAAGACGTTCACTCAGGAATACCGAGACTGGGAACGCTTCCTGCCGCACCTCCTATTTGCTTATCGGGAGGTGCCCCAGGAAACGACAGGGTTCTCTCCCTTCGAGTTGCTCTACGGAAGAAAGGTACGGGGACCCCTAAACCTGATCCGGGAGCACTGGGAGGGAGAGATGGAGGCTGACGGTGTCCCAATTGTGCCATACGTGCTGGAACTCAGGGACCGAATGGAGCAATTAGCCAAATCCGTGCGGGCTAATCTCCAGTTGGCCCAGAGAAGACAGAAAGTATGGTACGATCGGGGGGCCCGAAAGAGAATCTTCACCATAGGACAAAAGGTGTTAGTACTTAAGCCGGTGAAGACAGACAAATTGCAGGCGTCCTGGCAGGGTCCCTACCAGATCGTAGAGAAAAGGGGAGACACCACTTATGTGATAGCTAGCTGCCACGACAACAATCTTAGAAAGACATTCCATGTAAACATGCTCAAGGAATATTTTGAGCGACCAGAGAACGTGACGGCCGTATGTTGTTCCCCTCAGGAAGACCCCGACAGTTTACCCATTCCAGACCTATTAGAAAAGAGCCTCCCCACAGGTATAGTGGCGCAGGTTCAGATAGGGGACCGACTTAGCCCCACTGAAAGGGAGCAGCTCAACCAACTCCTCCAGTCCAAACACCTCACCTTCTCCCCGAAGCCAGGGTACACTACTTTAACCACCCACCAGGTAGATACTCCGGGACAAGCTCCCTTGCGCCAGGCTCCGTACCGAATCCCCGAAGCAGTTAGGACAGGAATGAAGAAGGAGATCGATGAGATGCTCCAGCTCAGGGTAATTGAGCCCTCCGATAGTCCCTGGGCCTCCCCAGTTGTCTTGGTGCCCAAGAAAGATGGGACCACCCGGTTCTGCGTAGACTATCGGAGGCTCAATGAAAATACCGTGACGGACGCTTACCCTATGCCCAGGGTAGACGAGCTACTCGATCGTATAGCCAGGGGAAATTACCTGACCACTATTGACCTCTGCAAAGGTTACTGGCAGATTCCCCTGGCCCCGGAGGCTATCCCCAAGTCGGCATTCGTCACCCCATTCGGCTTATATCAGTTTAGGGTAATGCCGTTTGGGATGAAGAATGCCCCAGCTACATTCCAGCGCTTGGTGGATAGGCTCCTGGATGGCTTCCAGAGTTTTGCTTGCGCCTACCTGGACGACATAGCGATCCACAGTGAGTCCTGGGAGGACCACTTAGCTCATGTGGGAATGGTTCTGGATCAGATCCGGGCTGCTGGCCTGACTCTGAAGCCAGAAAAATGCCACTTTGGGATGGCCGAGGTACAGTACCTGGGTCACCGGGTGGGGTGTGGAAAGCAGCGACCAGAGCCGGCCAAAATAGAAGCTGTCGCCAATTGGCCCACCCCCATCACTAAGACTCAGGTCCTAGCCTTCCTGGGCACGGCAGGGTACTATAGACGGTTCGTACCAGACTACAGCACACTTGCCAAACCCCTGACTGACTTGACCAAGAAGAACTTACCTCGACAGGTCCTGTGGTCTCCCCACTGTGAAACGGCTTTCCAGGCTCTCAAAAATGCTCTAATTAACGCTCCTGTCTTGGCGGCCCCAGCCCTTAACAAACGTTTTATCGTCCATACCGATGCTTCCATGTTCGGGCTGGGAGCCGTCCTCAGCCAAGTAGGCGAAGATGGAGGGGAGCATCCAGTTGCCTACATCAGCCGGAAGCTCCTGCCCCGCGAAGTCAGCTATGCAGCGGTCGAAAAGGAGTGTTTGGCTTTGGTGTGGGCATTAAAGAAATTGACTCCCTATTTATATGGTCAGGAGTTCACTCTGGTCACCGACCATAACCCGTTGGTGTGGCTGAACCGGGTCTCTGGAGATAACGGCAGGCTATTACGTTGGAGCTTATCGTTGCAAACCTTCAATTTCACCATTACTTACAGACCTGGGAAACAGAATGGCAACGCCGACGGGTTGTCCAGACAAACCGACCTCAGCCCCGCATAACCAGCGGTCTGGACAGCCTTAGTCTGCCCCGAAAAGGGGTCAGACCGTGTCTGCCAGAGTGTTCCACAGAAAGGGAGCAATGTTACAGAAGCATTAGTTATTTTGTTGTGAAGAGCTTATTTCCCAGCAGCAATGCCTGAACCAGCAAGCCAGCGCCTAAGAAGGGCTCCAAGAAAACCGTAACAAGTTTCATTTCATAAAGAGTTAACTCTTTTTTTTCAGCTTTTAGAAACTATTGTCTAATCACCTCTGGAGCCAGACTGCTAATTGATAAGATGAACTTGTAAACTTGTTATCTTAAGTACTGTAATCCTATTGTGGCCTGTCAAAGGACAGTGCTCTCTATCTAAATGTGTGATGGGGGATTTTGTGCTTCCCCCCCTCTCCCCCTGGGAGTGCCCTGTGTGCATGTAACCTTAATAAAAAGCAGGCTGGGCATCCCAGTCCAGAGTTCTTGTTTTGACCCTCAATCGCAGCGTTGACTCGTTTTTGTGGGCAGAAGGGTATCCTAGCTGTACTGCAGCTAAGGGAGATTATTCTATATTTGCGAGACTCATATAGAATACTATGGAAAGCAGCTTCTCCCCTCTTTAGCAATAGGGATCCAGGCTACTAAGCGGTCCATCTCTCAGCGAGACTAAGGGTAACCGTAACACTATTCAACATCCCGGATATGGCAGTGTCACGCCGTCTTGGGGTTGACTTGCCTGAAAGCCGAGAGTCACACCGCACCAGCACTCCTGTCCGCCCTGAACTCACAGGTGGATCAGTGGCAGACTCCGCACCAACTGGAGATTGGCAAGGTTGTTTCTGACAATGGAAGTAATTTGGTGGCGGCATTGAAATTGGGCAAGTTGACACATGTGCCGTGCATGGCACATGTGTGTAATCTGATTTTACAACACTTTGTGCATAAGTACCCAGGCTTACAGGACGTCCTGAAGCAGGCCAGGAAGGTGTGTGGCCATTTCAGGCGTTCCTACATGGCCATGGCGCACTTGTCCGATATCCAGCATCGAAACAAACTGCCAGTGAGGCGCTTGATTTGCGACAGCCCGACACGGTGGAATTCAACACTCCTAATGTTCGACCGCCTGCTCCAACAAGAAAAAGCTGTTAATGAATATTTGTATGACCGGGGTGCTAGGACAGCCTCTGGGGAGCTGGGGATTTTTTTGCCAAATTACTAGACGCTCATGCGCAATGCCTGTAGGCTCATGCGTCCTTTTGAGGAGGTAACAAACCTTGTCAGTCGCACCGAAGGCACCATCAGTGACATCATACCATTTGTTTTCTTCCTGGAGCGTGCCCTGCGAAGAGTGCTGGATCAGGCCGTAGATGAGCGTGAAAAGGAAGAGGAAGAGTTGTGGTGTCCATCACCACCAGAAACAGCCTTATCAGCATCGCTTGCTGGACCTGCGGCAACGCAGGAAGAGGATTGTGAGGAAGAGGAGTCAGAGGAGGATTGTGGCTTTGAGGAGGAGGAGGAAGACCAAGCACAACAGGCATCCCAGGGTGCTCGTTGTTGTCACTTATCTGGTACCCGTGGTGTTGTACGTGGCTGGGGGGAAGAAGATACCCTCAGTGACATCAGTGAGGACGAGGAACGGGACATGATTAGCTCGGCATCCAACCTTGTGAAAATGGGGTCTTTCATGCTGTCGTGCCTGTTGAGGGACCATCGTATAAAAAAGCTGAAGGAGAACGACCTGTACTGGGTGTCCACGCTACTAGACCCCCGGTATAAGCATAAAGTGCCTGAAATGTTACCAAATTCCCGCAAGTCGGAAAGGATGGAGCAGTTCAAAAATAAATTAAAAACTATGCTTTACACAGCGTATAAGGGTGATGTCACAGCACAACGGGAATCTAACAGGGGAAGAGATGAAAGTAATCCTCCTCCTCCTCCCACGACCACGGCGGCAAGGACAGGACGCTTTCCTGACGTGTTGTTGATGGAGGACATGCAGACCTTTTTAACTCCTATGCATCGCCAGAGCCTTTCGGGATCCAGCCTCAGAGAAAGACTCAACCGACAGGTAGCAGACTACCTAGCATTAACTGCGGATCTCGACACTCTGAGGAGCGATGGACCCCTTGACTACTGGGTGTGCAGGCTTGACCTGTGGCCTGAGCTATCCCAATCGAACTTCTGGCCTGCCCCGCTTCAAGTGTCCTGTCAGAAAGGACCTTCAGTGCAGCAGGAGGTTTTGTCACTGAGAAGAGAAGTCGCCTAGGTCAAAAAAGTCTTGATTATCTCACCTTTATTAAAATGAATGAGGGATGGATCCCGAAGGGACTGACATTGGGCGATACATTTGAGTAAAAAAGGCCTGCAACAATACCGCGGCTGCAACAATACCGAGTTTTTCAGGCATTTGTACATGCCTAATTTTTATGGCCTCTGGTGCTGCACTGTGGCTACAAAACTCAAACCAAAAAAAAAGGCACATAACAGTGATTAAACTGTTAAGAATAGTACTACTTAACACACCACTCATATCTGGTGGCACAGTACATTGCACGCGCAGTGCCTCAAATTTGAAGTAGGAGGACCGACCAAGCATCTTTTTCCATCTCACGGTTCCTAAAAATTATCTCCAGGTTCCTAAAATCGATGCCATACCTGTACTCTATTGTTCAAAAGGATGGCATATGTGGTGTTTCATGCTGTTGTGCCTGTTGAGGGTCGTGGGCCATCGTATAAAAAGGCTGAAGGAGAACGACCTGTACTGGGTGTTCAAGCACGTTTTTTGTTCAATATTCCCGGTTCCTCTAAATTATCTCCGGGTTCCTCAAATCAATGCCATATCTGTAATCTATTGTGCAAAAGGATGGCATATGTGGTGTTTCATGCTGTTGTGCCTGTTGAGGGTCGTGGGCCATCGTATTAAAAAGGCTGAAGGAGAACGACCTGTACTGGGTGTCCTAGCACGTTTTTTGTTCAATATTCCCGGTTCCTCAAAATTATCTCCGGGTTCCTAAAATCAATGCCATATCTGTAATCTATTGTGCAAAAGGATGGCATATGTGGTGTTTCATGCTGTTGTGCCAGTTGAGGGTCGTGAGCCATCGTATAAAAAGGCTGAAGGAGAACGACCTGTACTGGGTGTCCAAGCACGTTATTTGTTCAATATTCCCAGTTCCTCTAAATTATCTCCGGGTTCCTCAAATCAATGCCATATCTGTAATCTATTGTGCAAAAGGATGGCATATGTGGTTTTTCGTGCTGTTGTGCCTGTTGAGGGTCGTGGGCCATCGTATAAAAAGGCTGAAGGAGAAAGACCTGTACTGGGTGTCCTAGCATGTTTTTTGTTCAATTTCCCGGTTCCTAAAAATTATCTCCGGGTTCCTAAAATCAATGCCATATCTGTAATCTATTGTGCAAAAGGATGGCATATGTGGTGTTTCCTGCTGTTGTTTCTGTTGAGGGTCCGGGGCCCTCTTATAAAAAGGCTGAAGGAGAACGAAGTGTACTGGTTGTCCAAGCATCTTTTTCCATCTCCCGGTTCCTAAAAATTATCTCTGGGTTTCTAAAATGGATGCCATACCTGTACTCTATTGTGCAAAAGGATGGCATATGTGCTGTTTCCTGCTGTTGTTTCTGTTGAGGGTCCTGGACCCTCGTCTAAAAAGGCTGAAGGAGAACGACTTGTACTGGGTGTACTGTTCAAGCATCTTTTTCCATCTCCCGGTTCCTAAAAATTATCTCCGGGTTCCTAAAATCGATGCCATACCTGTACTGGATTATTCAAAAAGATGGCATATGTGGTGTTTCATGCTGTTGTTTCTGTTGACGGTCCGGGACACTCGTATAAAGAGGCTGAAGGAGAACGACCTGTACTGGGTGTCCAAGCATCTTTTTCCATCTCCCGGTTCCTAAAAATTATGTCCGGGTTCCTAAAATCGATGCCATCCCTGTACTCTATTGTGCTAAAGGATGGCATATGTGGTGTTTCATGCTGTTGTTTCTGTTTAGGGTCGGGGACCCTCGTCTAAAAAGGCTGAAGGAGAACGACCTGTACTGGGGATCCAAGCATCTTTTTGCATCTCCCGGATGTAGCGTTACTCCACTAGGGGGTCTCCCTTCCTCTGTCCAAACCCAGGGGTGGCCACCGTATAGTGGGACCAGAGATATAGTTGCTGAGACCGGGGTCAAGCCAGTGGGTGTATCTCCCGCAGCTGGGCTGTTCTCAGTGGACTCCCAGTCAGATAGCATCCTCTCTGCACTGCAGCTCTTTCTTGGCAGGTATCGTCCCCTCTGCCTGTCTGCTTCTAAGCAGGAATAAATCCCCCTGCCAGGCTGCTTCTTGGCAGGAATTGATCCCTCTGCCTCCAAATAGTGGGAACAGGGCTATCATGGCTGAGACCGGGGTCAAGCCAGCGGCTGTATCTCCCCCAGCTGGGCTGGTCTCAGTGTGCTCCCAGGCAGGTAGCGTCCCCTCTGCCTGTCTGCTTCTAGGCAGGAATAGATCCCTCTGCCTCACTGCACACTTCCAGCAGGTATCATGCCCTCTGGTTTCTTATAGGCATGAATCGATCCCTCTGCCTTGCTGCTCCTTTCAGGCAGGCCAGCTCTTTGCATACAGGCCCACAGACTCTGTAACATCCCTCTTTTAGGGAGAGGTGCAGCCATAATGCAGGGTCAAAACCTCTGTCTGCAACTGGTATACTTGATTGTCCAAAAGGAAGTAACCTTACCATGGTTCCCTGACCGCACGTCTTGTTGTTATATTTGGTGAGGGTAATCAGGCAGGCCGTATAGACCTCCCCCGATAGGGGGAATTACAGGGATTAAAGTGCTAAGAATAGTACAACTTAACACAACCTAGTTACCATGGGTCCCAGACCGCATGTCTTGTTGTTATATTTGGTGAGGGTAATCAGGCAGGCCGTATAGACCTCCCCCGAAAGGGGGAGTAAAAGGGATTAAAGTGCTAAGAATAGTACTAATATAAACAAAACCTAGTTACCATGGGTCCCAGACCGCATGTCTTGTTGTTATATTTGGTGAGGGTAATAAGGCAGGCCGTACAGACCTCCCCCGATCGGGGGAGTTACAGGGATTAAAGTGCTAAGAATAGTACTACTTAACACAACATAGTTACCATGGCTCCCAGACCGCATGTTTTATTATTATACTTTGTCAGGGTAATCATGCAGGCCATATAGACCTCCCCCGATATTGGGACTAACAGGTATTAAAGTGATAAGAACAGTACTACTTAACACAACCTAGTTACCATGGGTCCCAGACAACATGTTTTGTTGTTATACTTTGTCAGGGTAATCATGCAGGCCATATAGACCTCCCCCGATAAGAGGAGTAAAAGGGATTAAAGTGCTAAGAATAGTACTACTAAACACAACCTAATTACCATGGGTCCCAGACCGCATGTCTTGTTGTTATACTTTCTCAGGGTAATCATGCAGGCCATATAGACCTACACAGATAGGGGGAGTAACATGGATTAAAGTGCTAAGAATAGTACTAATATAAACAAAACCTAGTTGCCATGGGTCCCAGACCGCATGTCTTGTTATTATACTTTGTAAGGGTAATCATGCAGGCCATATAGACCTCCCCCGATAAGGGGAGTAAATGGGATTAAAGTGCTAAGAATAGTACTACTAAACACAACCTAATTACCATGGGTCACAGACCGCATGTCTTGTTGTTATACTTTCTCAGGGTAATCATGCAGGCCATATAGACCTACACAGATAGGGGGAGTAACATGGATTAAAGTGCTAAGAATAGTACTAATATAAACAAAACCTAGTTACCATGGGTCCCAGACCACATGTCTTGTTGTGATACTTTGTAAGGGTAATCATGCAGGCCATATAGACCTCACCCGATAGGGGGAGTTACAGGGATTAAAGTGCTAAGAATAGTACTACTTAACACAACCTAGTTACCATGGGTCCCAGACCGCATGTTTAATTATTATACTTTGTCAGGGTAATTATATATCTAACAAATCTATCTATTTATCTTCTATCGATTCTATCTAACTATCAATCTATGTATATCTATCTATCAAATCTATCTCGTGTCCGGACTGTTTTGAGACAGCCACTTGTGTTTTTGCCAAATTTGAAGTAGGAGGACAGACCAATCACAGGGATTAAACTGCTAAGAATAGTACTACTTAAGACAACGTAGTTATACCAGTACCACCATGGGTCCAAGACCACATGTTTGGTTGTTATACTTTGTCAGGGTAATCATGCAGGCCATATAGACCTCCCCCGATAAGAGGAGTAAAAGGGATTAAAGTGCTAAGAATAGTACTACTAAACACAACCTAATTACCATGGGTCCCAGACCGCATGTCTTGTTGTTATACTTTCTCAGGGTAATCATGCAGGCCATATAGACCTACACAGATAGGGGGAGTAACATGGATTAAAGTGCTAAGAATAGTACTAATATAAACAAAACCTAGTTGCCATGGGTCCCAGACCGCATGTCTTGTTATTATACTTTGTAAGGGTAATCATGCAGGCCATATAGACCTCCCCCGATAAGGGGAGTAAATGGGATTAAAGTGCTAAGAATAGTACTACTAAACACAACCTAATTACCATGGGTCACAGACCGCATGTCTTGTTGTTATACTTTCTCAGGGTAATCATGCAGGCCATATAGACCTACACAGATAGGGGGAGTAACATGGATTAAAGTGCTAAGAATAGTACTAATATAAACAAAACCTAGTTACCATGGGTCCCAGACCACATGTCTTGTTGTGATACTTTGTAAGGGTAATCATGCAGGCCATATAGACCTCACCCGATAGGGGGAGTTACAGGGATTAAAGTGCTAAGAATAGTACTACTTAACACAACCTAGTTACCATGGGTCCCAGACCGCATGTTTAATTATTATACTTTGTCAGGGTAATTATATATCTAACAAATCTATCTATTTATCTTCTATCGATTCTATCTAACTATCAATCTATGTATATCTATCTATCAAATTTATCTCGTGTCCGGACTGTTTTGAGACAGCCACTTGTGTTTTTGCCAAATTTGAAGTAGGAGGACAGACCAATCACAGGGATTAAACTGCTAAGAATAGTACTACTTAAGACAACGTAGTTATACCAGTACCACCATGGGTCCAAGACCACATGTTTGGTTGTTATACTTTGTCAGGGTAATCATGCAGGCCATATAGACCTCCCCTGATAGGGGGAGTTACAGGGATGAAAGTGCTAAGAATAGAACTACTTAACACAACCTAGTTACCATGGCTCCCAGACCGCATGTTTTATTATTATACTTTGTCAGGGTAATCATGCAGACCATATAGACCTCCCCCGATATTGGGACTAACAGGTATTAAAGTGATAAGAACAGTACTACTTAACACAACCTAGTTACCATGGGTCCCAGACAACATGTTTTGTTGTTATACTTTGTCAGGGTAATCATGCAGGCCATATAGACCTCCCCCGATAAGAGGAGTAAAAGGGATTAAAGTGCTAAGAATAGTACTACTAAACACAACCTAATTACCATGGGTCCCAGACCGCATGTCTTGTTGTTATACTTTCTCAGGGTAATCATGCAGGCCATATAGACCTACACAGATAGGGGGAGTAACATGGATTAAAGTGCTAAGAATAGTACTAATATAAACAAAACCTAGTTGCCATGGGTCCCAGACCGCATGTCTTGTTATTATACTTTGTAAGGGTAATCATGCAGGCCATATAGACCTCCCCCGATAAGGGGAGTAAATGGGATTAAAGTGCTAAGAATAGTACTACTAAACACAACCTAGTTACCATGGGTCACAGACCGCATGTCTTGTTGTTATACTTTCTCAGGGTAATCATGCAGGCCATATAGACCTACACAGATAGGGGGAGTAACATGGATTAAAGTGCTAAGAATAGTACTAATATAAACAAAACCTAGTTACCATGGGTCCCAGACCACATGTCTTGTTGTGATACTTTGTAAGGGTAATCATGCAGGCCATATAGACCTCACCCGATAGGGGGAGTTACAGGGATTAAAGTGCTAAGAATAGTACTACTTAACACAACCTAGTTACCATGGGTCCCAGACCGCATGTTTAATTATTATACTTTGTCAGGGTAATTATATATCTAACAAATCTATCTATTTATCTTCTATCGATTCTATCTAACTATCAATCTATGTATATCTATCTATCAAATTTATCTCGTGTCCGGACTGTTTTGAGACAGCCACTTGTGTTTTTGCCAAATTTGAAGTAGGAGGACAGACCAATCACAGGGATTAAACTGCTAAGAATAGTACTACTTAAGACAACGTAGTTATACCAGTACCACCATGGGTCCAAGACCACATGTTTGGTTGTTATACTTTGTCAGGGTAATCATGCAGGCCATATAGACCTCCCCTGATAGGGGGAGTTACAGGGATGAAAGTGCTAAGAATAGAACTACTTAACACAACCTAGTTACCATGGCTCCCAGACCGCATGTTTTATTATTATACTTTGTCAGGGTAATCATGCAGACCATATAGACCTCCCCCGATATTGGGACTAACAGGTATTAAAGTGATAAGAACAGTACTACTTAACACAACCTAGTTACCATGGGTCCCAGACAACATGTTTTGTTGTTATACTTTGTCAGGGTAATCATGCAGGCCATATAGACCTCCCCCGATAAGAGGAGTAAAAGGGATTAAAGTGCTAAGAATAGTACTACTAAACACAACCTAATTACCATGGGTCCCAGACCGCATGTCTTGTTGTTATACTTTCTCAGGGTAATCATGCAGGCCATATAGACCTACACAGATAGGGGGAGTAACATGGATTAAAGTGCTAAGAATAGTACTAATATAAACAAAACCTAGTTGCCATGGGTCCCAGACCGCATGTCTTGTTATTATACTTTGTAAGGGTAATCATGCAGGCCATATAGACCTCCCCCGATAAGGGGAGTAAATGGGATTAAAGTGCTAAGAATAGTACTACTAAACACAACCTAATTACCATGGGTCACAGACCGCATGTCTTGTTGTTATACTTTCTCAGGGTAATCATGCAGGCCATATAGACCTACACAGATAGGGGGAGTAACATGGATTAAAGTGCTAAGAATAGTACTAATATAAACAAAACCTAGTTACCATGGGTCCCAGACCACATGTCTTGTTGTGATACTTTGTAAGGGTAATCATGCAGGCCATATAGACCTCACCCGATAGGGGGAGTTACAGGGATTAAAGTGCTAAGAATAGTACTACTTAACACAACCTAGTTACCATGGGTTCCAGACCGCATGTTTAATTATTATACTTTGTCAGGGTAATTATATATCTAACAAATCTATCTATTTATCTTCTATCGATTCTATCTAACTATCAATCTATGTATATCTATCTATCAAATCTATCTCGTGTCCGGACTGTTTTGAGACAGCCACTTGTGTTTTTGCCAAATTTGAAGTAGGAGGACAGACCAATCACAGGGAT